>NC_134700.1:245091038-245391038 GCF_043290135.1 Rhipicephalus microplus | reverse complement strand
TCAGTGCCCGCTGTTGCTCTTCCATCCACAAACACAGCAGTGCCCCTGCCTACAGATACGTCAGTACCACCACCAAATATGGCAGTGCCCTCTCTTGCATCCGTGCCTCCACCTAGTAAAGTGGAAGTGCATACGGCTGTGGTGCCACCTGCAAATGCTGCTGTGGCTCTCGACGCAGCTGCCCCTCTACCAGCTGACACAACCATGCCTCCACCAACAAAGGCTGTTGCATCACCACCGCCACCAACCGACACATCAGTGCCACCTCCCAACTTCAGTGCAAATGACGGATGGAGGCAAGTGGTTGTTTTGTGGTGACACACTGATCTGCTCATTAGGTTCTGTTGCATATCATTTCCTCCGTCTCACCAGCGCCATTTAGTGTTGTGTAAACTTTCAATGGCTAAAAAGAAGAGATAGCCCCTTGTTAAATGCTGATATTTTGTAATGGATAAGCTGCAGTCACGGCTTGTTCGTCTTGGTTCTTTTTTCTCCCCGCAGGCAAGACCAGTAGCTTTAAAAACCCAGTCTCTAGATCGTTGAGCAAATAAAAAGGCCTGTTTAAAACCACACGGGAAAGTGCAGCCCCGCCACGGTGGTCTAGTGGCTAAGGTACTCGGCTGCTGACCTACAGGCCGCGGGATCGAATCCCGACTGCGGTGGCTGCATTTTCGATAGAGGTGAAAATGCTGTAGGCCCGTGTGCTCAGATTTGGGTGCACGTTAAAGAACCCCAGGTGGTCGAAGTTTCCGGAGCTCTCCACTAAGGCGTCTCTCATAATCATATGGTGGTTTTGGGACCTTAAACTCCACATATAAATAAATCAAATCAAAAGGAAAGTAGAAGTCTGTGTTTTTTTTTTATGTGCAGCAGTATGGGGATGCAGTTCTCCCTCCCCAGTGGAGAGACCTCTGCATAGTTTCTTGACTGAGTTATGTATTCTGGTTATTTGCAATGATTATTTACTGTTCATATGCAAATTTGGCATATGAGGCAAATAATGTCTTTTCTTTACTCAAATATATCTGGTAATTTGATTACGCTAAGCATTATGATGCAACAAAGGGAGACTTTTGTGCTCAAGTAGCTCTTGCACAGCCACCCAATGTATAAACCTTTTTTTCTGTTTAACTGCATTTTCCATTGCTTCTCTGCGTTTGAAACGTGAAAATCAGTGCCTGGAGAATTTTGTGTCCAGCTCTCTAGAATACTAACTGGCTGCTTCATTGCCCCCTTTTGCCTTTTCAGGTTTCGTGTTCCACCACCACCTGTGACTGCGCGCCCTCCTTTGTTCCCGTCAGCATCTGCTTCATCCTCGGAGTCCGTACGTGCGTCTCTGCCTTCAAAGCCATCAACGTCACCACCTTTGTCACGATCTTATGCAACTCACAGCGATGCCAAAACAGCAGAACCGACACCCTCCTCCCCCGCATCCTCGTCTTCGTCAAGCATCACACCTCTGTACTACCGAAGTTTGCGGCCACAGGCCAAGTCATCGTACTTAAGCAGCTATCAGGCATCAGCACTAACAGAGGAGGAGTTCAACAGCTACGGGAAACCAGCATCACATACTAATGGAAGCAGTCTGCCGAGCATGTCTGTAACTGGTGCTGCTGACACTTCTACCAGACTCTCGGCTGAGAGCACTACTAAGAAGTCGGACTGGGAGATCATGCCTCCTCCGTCGCAGACCAAGCCTGCATCGAGGATTAGCTCTATGGGTAAGACTTTGGCTATCTTAGAATTCGCTTTTCTCTTGTACCGTGTCTTGTCAAGTTTCATCATCATTAGCCTGACTGTAGTCACAGCAGGACGAAGGCCTCTCCCATGTTTCTCCAATCAGCTTAGTCCTGCGCTTGCCGCTATCACTTTATACCCACAAACTTCGTGAATTCATCTGCCCATTTAACTTTGTCTCCCCCTCGCGCGTTTGCCTTCTCTTGAAATCCAGTCAGTCACCCTCAATGACCAGCGTTTATATTGCGTATGCATTACATGCCCTGCCTATGTTCATGTTTTCTTCGTGATTTCGTGAGCAAGTCAGGGAAAAAAGAGGGGTTAAGATCATCATAGTTTAATGTTTACTGGGTGGCTTTTGTTTCAGTTTCATCCCCTTTCTTCATTATCATTGTTACGTGTTTCAACAACACACTCTGGTAGGGCTTAAATAGGCTGTGAAAAATTTTTCAGTAAGCTCGTTGTTCCTTCAATCCCTGATAGCGTTCGTGCTTGCTCAATTCGTAAGTGGCAAAATGCTTGAACACAAGACTAAGTATCTTCCTTTAACGCCTTCATTACTACGTGCGAATGGTTGCTCATACACAACGAACCATCTTGGGCAAAACGACGTGGACATACAATTTATTCTGTGTTCATCTATTTGTAGGCACCATGATTCCCAACATCGACATGCACCAACTTGCCCAGCAAGACATCTTTCTAGAATGCCTTCCTTAATATTGCAATTTAATGCGTCTGACAAAACTTCTCGAACTTGTAGAAGCTTCATAGTGACACAGATATGAACATTTCATATAAATATTATTATAGTATATATAGTTGGTAGTGCAGGATGTTACTTGAAAAGTTGTCTGCCCCATTTTTTCCTTTTATTACTATTACGCTAGGCTAAAAGTGTTTACAGTGCCTCTGGTGAAAGCGAAAAAAATTGTTCTCTTGGTTATACCAATACAGTCAAACCCCTATATAAGAGGCACTGATATAAGAGACAAATGGGTATGAGAGACCCCAGGGTGCCTACAGCTAAATAAGGGGTGATGAGAAAATGCGTATGAGGTCTCCTGCTTATAAGAGACATCTCATATAAAAGACAAGAATTGCTGCTTGGAGCATGCTTTTTGTAAAGGGGCTTAACTGTAGTAGTTGTGCAGATGCTGAATGAAAATGTACAGTCAGGTGATGTTCTGTGGGAGAGGGCATGAAAGATATCAATGCAGCTGCAGCTGCTTATGTGCCTTCAAGCAGTTAACCATTGTGAACCGGGATCATACTCAGCCGTACTAATCAGTTCTGTCGTTATGTCTAATCTATCATGATCGTGGTGCATCACGCATTCAGTTAGTCCATCTGCATAATTTGTTCATTATCGACATCAGTTTCAGTTTAGTGACAAGCTCCTTACAATAGCTCCTTAGAAATGTACAGGCTTCAGAATATGCCACACAAGTGGTGTGCTGTGGCATTAGTATTTCTTTGAATCACAATAGAAGGAGTACAAATGAACAAATCTGACAGCCACATAATATAGGAGAGGGACAGCATGTTGACTGAATCTCCAAGGGAAGAGCAGGGTTGTATGCACAGGTGCCATGGATGCCAGCAACTCCCTGAATTAAGCCATACCAGAGCCTTTGAGAAAAGCATGTTTGCATTGGCCTTGAAAAAAAATAATGAGTAGGCATTGTCTGAGGTATTGGCAAAATAGCCCGCGATTACTTCCATGAAAAGCGATCAGTGTTTAAAGTTGTGCCTCTGGGAGGCCACAATATCTGCACTTATCTTCAAGCTAGACTGGCAGTTAAGCAATGTGTGTGCAAGGTGGATTAAAATATTTTGCACATTGCAGTAAGGGTCATGTGCCCATGCATATTAAACTGACACAAGATAATGCCACGGCAGCATTTCCATTGTGGCCAGGGCACTTTAAATGCCTCTGTGGGCATTTCTATTTAATGTTTTGGTAAAGTGCAGGAAGGTGATAGTTCCAGTAGGCCCAGCAGCATTGTTTTGAATGCAATGGCAGATGCAATTACAAGGCACCACTTCGGGGCCCCTGTAAAGATCTTGTCACATGTAGCCTACCAGAGACGTTGACCACTTTAGAGTCCAGCTCCTAGGCACTTGTTGCTGCCTTTAGCGGTGTCGCCTTTGGTGTTTACGGCATTGGCGTAACCAATAGAGCCAACAAGGACAGAACATGGCGAACCCGGAGTTTGTTTTCATGAGCCACTGGCCTCTGACTTGGCGTTCTTCCTTTGTCTTACATGCCGGCCGCTCACTTGGAGTTCGTGTGCATGAAGGCTGGCACGTGCACAGGGACTTACTTCGCTTGCTGTAAGAGGGCTGTTGGTGTTTCGCTTGATTTGCGGTGCCTGCAGTAGTGTGTACAGCACTCGAGAGCTGGCAGTTTCTGTGGCAGTATGTAACAAACGTTATGCTGCTGCAACTGCAGGTGACCAAAACTTCATACAGGGCTGGCATTGTTCCAATAGGAAGCTGAGCTTAAAAGTCGTGTTAGGGAGTGTAAAGTCGTGTAAAAGTCGTGTAAGGGCTCTGACACTATAATTTATGAGATATTTATTATTTTAGATATTATCGCCGTGTCGCTTGAGTGTAGGCAAGGCACTATGCTGAGGTCTTGTCAAAAGCATGCTTTCTTGAGAAAGTGCATGCAACCTTTCCAAGCAGCTAGGTGCTTGTGTGTTCCACAACTACATGCATAGGTGTCAGCATGCTGGCACAAAAAGGGCTCTTATCCCTTCTTGAGCCATACCAGCAGTTGTCCCCAGCATGCTACATCAGTAAATCAGTGCTTTCCTCCATCCTCAACCACGATGCAACACAAGGTTGCACCCCCCCCCCCCCCCAAGAAATCCGGATGACACTCATGCCTACATGCCTGCATTGCTTACTGGCTGAAATCGATACAAACATACATGTATAGCTATATGCGTTTTCTGTGTTCAGCTGCTTCATGTGCACAGATTTTGTTGCTGAGGTACTCGGCATCTTTGTGATGTAAAAAAAGCTTGGTTACCATTTCATCATGTTTTGTCTCAGTTTGGACTCATTAACCCCTTTTTTGTTGGTTCAGTAAGAGTGGCAAGAACAGACTAATGGACACTTTTTCTTTCAGATGTGTATTTCACCGCCTGTTTTTATATTATTGTACTTGGTGAACTGCAAACTCGAAGTTATCATTCATCTTATGTGACCGAGATGCATGTTAACTGTTTCTCACTTTCAGCAGTACACTTTCATTGATAACATTAAATGTTAAAATGGGTATTTTTGATATTTCATGTATAATTCAAAATTTTTTTGAAATATTTTACGAAAACCAAGGTGCGCAGTTTAGGAAGAATTTGCATTAACTGTACTTGGTGTAGGTGGCATAACAGATGCTGTGGCAAAAGTTAAAAGATAAATAAGTAGGCTCTTATGAAGTCTATAAAAACAATTGTACTAGAGAACACCAGCACAAGCACAATGAAACTGGTGGCACAGGAAATATACTAAGATGCAGTGGCCATGTACAATATTGAAATATCTCGAAGGGCAACTAACAGTACAATTTTGAGTTGTGATTTTTATAGATTAATGAACTGGTCAGTGTCTGGTCTATTCAGGCTAGTGCTACTTCACCAGTGATTTTCATGTCATCCTTCACATGCAAAGCAGTACACTTAAGACAGGTGTGAGAGGGACTGGCCAGATTCAGCAGGAATACATGAATCTGCACTGCTGTATTCTAGTGAAAAAAAAAAACATAATGCCATGATGCTCCTTCATTTTATATGGCCATTGTCAATAGAAGCTCATCTTCGCAAGGGAAGTTCACGATGGTGTGTAGCTCAGTGATATAGGGCTTCCAACGATGGCCACTCTGATTAGGCCAGCAGGCCTGTTTCTTGGTTGTGGTGCTTGCAGTATGACTGACTTCACGATGCAGAGCACTTTTACCAATATTATCAGCATTAAAAATTTCCACTGTGATTTAATGAATCCAACTTGTTTTTCGATAATTAGTTTGTGAAGGCAGAATGTGTAAGCCAGGTAAGCCGCTTCACTGAAGTTGCTTGCTGTGGCAAATGAAATGAGCGAGAGTGATGGCTCCCAGTAACGCCAGTGTATGTTACTGGACACTGCTGTGAAGAATGGGTGCATTTGAGATATGGCCTTATTCTGCTAATCACTATTTCATGTCAGAAACTGAACTGTAGCCAGTGTCTATACCATACCTTGTTAGTGGTGTTAGGTGCAGATTCCTGAAGTGGGATGGTATATTGGCAAAAGAGTGGCACTCTACTACCGTTAACCCACTTGCTGATTAATAACCTGAATGAGCGCATTATTTGTGTGGTGTGTGATCTTCTGCAATGCTTAGCTGATTTGCAAGTTTGTGAAGTAATTTTGGGGTGACAGATAATAGTTGGATGCCAGATGGTACTGTGGTTTACGGAAATAAAGAAGCAATGCTGGAAGCATTCTGTTGTGCTTTGCGCAACTTCCCAATCTATCATGTGGACAGCGTTCGTGGAGTTGTCAGAGTGCCTGAGCAACTGCAAATGTGTCATTCATGATCCTGATGTGAGGTGCTGCAGTTAGAGAACATATGCTCACACTGATTATTATAGGCAACATTTGTGGATAGTTCTTGATCAGATGTGCCTGTGTAAGCTGAGATATCAGCAATAGAAATCTCGGCAATTCAGAATATTTGTGTCACTTGTACTTGAGTATTAAGAGTCTAGCATATAAAAAATATGAACAAAATGACAATGTAGACAAAAGTTCAGCATTGCACTGTTAAAAGAGGAAAAGTATTATAACATTTCACTTTCAAGAGCCGCTGTGGTGTAGCTGACAAAAATTTCTGATACGGAAATTTATGTAACATATCCCAACAGTAAAATTATTTCGTAAGTGTTTACTGATATGAAGGATTTAAAAATGAGTTTCAGCATTGTAGTTCTTAGCATTGTTATTAAATAGGTATAGTATTTTTTTAACAGTTGTACAGCCGTTGAACCCTTCTTTTAATACATCGTTACATGCTTATATCATTTAGTTGATTTAGTTGAAATGATGTCAATTAGTTGTGATTAATATATTTTTCTCTCATCGCTTCTGACGTTCATTCTTTTTTTCTTTCATGCCTTCTGCTGCTGACTTGGCTTTGCCACAAACACCGTCAATGTGTTGACTGACCCGCAACATCCACCACTTTGGATTCTTCCAAACTGGACCCTCATCGGCTGCATATAACTAACATCACACTTCTTTTTATTGCACGCCTTTGGTCATCGATGGATGCATGGTTTTTAAAATTATGATATGCTTCTTCTCCTGCAATGCTGTGTGCCCAATACTTCTTCTGAACTACTGTTATTTTTTCATATTGGTCTTGATTTATTTTATGTGGTGCATTGAATTTTCTCATGCCTTATTTTGGTGTGTGTGCTTTGGGTGTTGCGGTCTTGTTTGTTGGTTCTGTTTGTGCAGTATCGTACACCTATCCTAATTTGAAGCGACCAGGGGATGCTGTGGATAACTCTGACTGGAAGAGGCCAAGGGGGGCCCTCTAGGTAGGACAACACACACTTGCTGATTTATTGAAATGCTTTATGAGTAAAATTGGTGAAGGCGTGCAGTACCTGTTTCAGCTTACTTATGTTGATGCAAGGGTGATGGAAAACAGCACTGCATGAATTTTTTATTAGTTGGGCTACCGGTATTAAGTGAAGGTATTCGGTGCTACATGATTATGAATGGAAGTGAGGGATAAAGGTCTGGTCATTTAATGGTCAGAATTCTGAAGGGGTCCTGCAATACTTTCTTAAGTAATGATCAATTGGCTTCATTAGAATAGTTTATCATCAACTCATGAATATCGACTCCTGCGGAAATGTCTAGAATCCGTCAAGTACGAGCTGAGATTTGTCGCACACTACAGTTGCTTTCTCTTTTCCTTTAGCCCAACGAGCGTGGATGGCACAGGGGAAAGAAGTTACGTCATGCTCGCATCATGCTTTTGAGCTCTTTTTTTCCTTCAAACACGCAGCTTACTTTCAATGTTATCGCAAGGGCACACGCAGTTCGTCTCTAGCGGTGGCCACGGCAACTCCCTCATGATGCTTGAAACAGCGAAGATCTTTGAATTGAGGTATATGGCACTGTCACTTGGATATATGTCATCATCATTCTGAGAAAGAAGAGAGAACGATTTATAGCAGACACAGAACTAATCGTAAATTCCAGGCCCCGTACTGTGCCAGAATGTTTGGCGCGCATGTTCTCGAAAGCCTCATATATCAATTGGCAGCATTCTCTGACCATGCTCAAAAAGGGTTGCAGGACCCCTTGATGACTTGGAAATCTGACATCATATATGAATGGATAGTAACATCATGTATGAATGAATAGTTCCTCACCATTTCTTGAGGGCACGGTGAAAATTTCATGTCTGGTGGTAGTGTTTATAGGGTGGTTCCGAGTTAACATCGAAACAAAAGTTTTTAATGACTATATAATTACCATTAGTTTATACAGGCATCGCTGCAGGATTAAACCAGGACAGCATTCAACTTTTTGTGCACACCTTGATGCTTGGAACTAACATGTGGTATTGAAGGAGTATACTTGCTATTTCGTGGCTTTCGTGATGTTGTGACCTAGTTGGACTTTTATTTTTATATTTTTCTTTACAGGCTCAGGCAAGAATTGCCTTCAACCTGAAAAGGCAGTCAGTCATCCAGGTCTGGTGGGTCCTATCAGTGTTATCCTGTATGATCCGAAATGGTCATGTTTTCATAAGACAAGCATGCTTTTTGTGGGAGAGGCTTGCCAGGCAAGCCATAATTAACCTCTCATTATGTACATCCTCTCTTAGTGGATGTGTTTTGTACAAAGAAAAGCTTTCAAATGTAAATATAGCAGTGATTTTATTGATGTGGATGTGTAAGCGATGTGTGCTGTCCATGGAGATAATGATTACTCACTGACTCCATGGGGATCAGTTGAATTGAGAATAAAAAAATGCGAATGAGTCATGGTGTGTATCATTCCTTGGTTTGTGAAAGGCAAGATATGGCGCCACAGTGCATGATGTAGAAGTTCGATAGAGAATGATGATATGGCCAACCTTTTGCATTGAGTGAATGCAAGTGGCAACTATGCTCCAGTCAGAAGGACACTTTATTGCTTGCTCATTGGATAAAAAAGGTGGGAAAAAGGAAAAAAAAGAGCAGAAGGTGGGCCGTAAAGGGCTGCACAGAACGGTACTTTTTGCGGTGATAAATGTGCTGCACCAACTGCTCCCATTTGGGTCCAGGCAGAAATACTGAGACATCGCTAGAGAGATGTGCTGCACCAACTGCTCCCATTTGGGTCCAGGCAGAAATACCGAGATATTGCTACACCAAGCAGCTGTCTTTCACGTGATTTGCACCATGCGAGCTGCATCTGTGCTGACATGCAAATATATAGATTGTTTTGCTAGCGCTTGTTGTTGATTGAACCCTCCACCTGCGCTGAAAATTCACCCTAGGAAATTCCAGTTATAGTCCTTTGCATATGCTTTGCTGGCTGCTGCTGCCTGTTTTGTGTTGCTTTTCATGGTTAGAACAATTCCAATGAAGTACATGGTACTGAGTGGTGTTAGGATCCTTTATGCAATGAGTGCTCTTGCAAGTGAAAACATTCACTTATTCTAAATAGTTTCTGGGTTGTGATTGACAACCAGAAGACACCGGGGAAAAACGCTCATGTATGATCTGTCCATTTTATTCAAAGCAGGTAAGCATAACCAAGCGCAAGGTTTGATTACAGTGCCGCTTCCTCACCAAAAAGGTAGAGTCTCAGAGAAGCCAATATCCCGGCTGTGGCGGCTGCATTTCCGATGGAGGCGGAAATGTTGTAGGCCCGTGTACTCAGATTTGGGTGTACATTAACGAACCCCAGGTGGTCAAAATTTCCGGAGCCCTCCACTACGGCGTCTCTCATAATCATATGGTGGTTTTGGGACGTTAAACCCTACAAATCAATCAATTAGAGAAGCCGAACTTCTCAATGCACGCAAGAATGGAGATAAAGTGATGATGTGCTTCTCACAATCGCCTGCCATTGGTTATTGGTTTTTTGTAGGCCACGGTGGGAAGCCAACAGTTCTTTGACAGCAACGTTCGAGATCCTCAGCTTCCATTATCATAGAAAGCCTGCGTGGCCGTAGCCCAGTACTTTAAACCATGCATAGGATAAGTCCAAAAAAGGCAGACTTGGTGCCCTCTTTAAGACTACTAGGGGAGTCTGCCGATACAACAGTCGCATTATAACATCAATAAATTGAGCTGTTGTGCAATTTTTCCAATTTCTTAAGCAAGTCTACTATTATCAAGTGGCTTGACGTTACGCACATCATGATCTGCAGAAGCTTTACAGTAACTATTATTGGGCACACAAGCCACTTGTTCTAAGCTTGGTGCATGTTTGTTGGTACAGAGGTTAAGCTATTAGGGAGGTTTCAAATAGCCCCAAACCCTTTTGCATATGAAAGCCTTGGGTCAAGCAGGAGCGATGAGTTTTCGAATTGGGTCTGCAACTCTTTGGACACTCACCTAATCCTTGGTCACTCCAGTACTGGACCACAGCTTCAATGAGTGCTGTCACGTGTGTCCGACGTAAAGCTTTTGGGGCAGGCTTTACGGCTCCTGCTAAATTCGAGAAATAGTGTCCCCAACCGAAAACCCAAACGCGGTTTGGGTTTTGCTCGTGTGCAGTGGCCTTGACGCTATTTCTTTGGGGCTCCAAACTTTTGGGGCCTCTATTCTAAAGCTCCCTATCCATGCAACAAGCTACCTTTTTCTATCGGTTTGTTAACCCCAAAGACAATCGCAAATCAAGATATCTTTATCTGTTGTCCTAAGATTGAGCTAGAAAAAATGAGTATTTATTATAGGGCTTATATTTTGCTGTATTGATAAAAATCTTAGAACGGGGGATGTCACGGGACCCAATATCGCGGCTTGTCCTCAACATCATACGCGTCGTAGGGTTGCCCTTCAAGGGGTGGGGGGTGAAGGTTCTCGCAGTGACCCCTCCTTGTTAAGTCGCTGCATAGGACTGACATTGTGCCCTTCGCTGTTCAAGGATTTTTCATCACTCATACTTCCATCTTCTCCTGAACTCTTTCTTGTTTGATTTACTGCTGATGGTTCTTGAGAGCCCCTTGTATCCTGATGCACAATGCACATTGCAGTTTCATAGCACACAGTCAGTTCTAGTGACAAGCGTCAGTAGCTGTGTTATGATAGTTATTTGTAATGCAGCTCCACGTAGACTTATATTTTTATATTTAGCTGCTTTCAGCTTTATAAAATATGAGCAGCGTCCCAGCAGGAATCGAGCCCAAGCATTCTGCATGGCAATGAAGCATTCTACTACAGAGCCAGGCCCGGTGTTCTGTGGCCAGGCAAGATCTCGGAACTACTTTTCAAATACTTTTCAGTTGTTCAAGTACGTCCTGTTGTTTCACGTAGATCCTGTTGTTCGTGAAACGTCAATTGTGATTGCAGTGCTGGCTATTCGTCTGGTGTGCGACTGATAGCGGCGCTGCGAACCGCGCTTGTATGACGTCTGTTCGAGAATTCGTGCGCTCCCGAGGCGTGGAACCACCATCGTGGTAAAACTCGGCAAGACGCAGTTCAAGTGGTTATCGTGGGTGTGGTGCCTATCGACACTGTTTTAACAACCGTAGGTGTCCGCTTTTAACGCTGATCTTAAGAGCACAGCGTTTTGTTTCTTAAAACTGCGATTGTTTGTGTACGCGGCGAGTGTTGCGCAATAGGCACCCGACAGTGGACCAGAGGGCGCGACGAAGCTTTTTGGGCCGCCTCAGCATTGTTGGTACTGTTGCGAAGCGCGCCTCCGACGACGTTACGAAGGGCGCTACGAATCTCACCGCAGGCTTTGGACTACCATTCAAGACTTGCGCCTCACTACACATAACTTTCTCACACCAACCCGAATCGGCAATAGCGTAACAATGGACACTAGTCCAGACCTCACACTCAGCCGTTCTCTCAAAGATATCCCATGGTCTCGTACACAACACACACTTGGAAGCGACCATTATATTATCGCCATACAAATACCTCACACACCACACAGACCTCGACTCCTCACCCACAATCTCACTGGGACGCTATCCGATCCGCTCGTCGGGAACTCCCCAATACCCCGATACAAGACATTGATCATTGGGTCTCATCTCTCCTAGATGATATAACCGCACACACACAAAAGATTACCACACCACCCAACACCCCTACATTGGACACTCGCTTTGCCCACCTCTGGGAGGCGCACCCCAGCATACTGGAGAGATGGAAACGACAGAAGCATAACAGAACGTTAAAACGCCGACTGGTTACGCTACAGACACAAACAACTGCGCACGCCGAGGAAATGTGACGTTCCAACTGCGGTCAGGTGTGCAACAGCATAGCTGGCAATCTCTCTACCAAGTACGCATGGCACCTCCTACGGCACCTTATCGACCCTACACACTCACGCACAACGTCACAACATCACATCACACGCTTACTTCACAACTCCACGCTTTCCCCTGACACCCTTCTGGACCAACTACGCACAACACACACGGCACCCGGCACCTCCTCCCCTCTGCCGCCCTACACGGGAGCCCCGAATGAAGCCCTGGACAACGACATATCGGAGCAAGAGGTCCGTATGGCCCTCCAGAACATCCGAACAAGCTCTGCACCGGGGAAAGACGGGATAACTAACTCCATGCTCCGTAATCTGGATGATCAATCGATTGCACAGATTACTTTAATAAATGCTGGAAGGAAGGCACCTTGCCGCAATCCTGGCGCCATGCCAAGATTGTATTCATCCCTAAACCTAACAAACCCCTTACCATATCAAACCTCCGCCCCATTTCACTCACATCATGTCTCGGGAAGCTTCTCGAGCAGGTTGCTTTAAACAGACTGACTCAACACATGCACGACCACAACCTATACCCGCACAGCATGGTGGGCTTCCGCCCGTGTGTCTGCCCAAGATGCCATGCTTCAACTGACGCACGGCATTCTTGATCCTCTCATCCCCGCTCATACTAAAGCCGTCTTGGCCCTGGACTTAACCAAGGCCTTTGATCGAGTAGAACACCGAGCGATCATGGCGGCTCTCTCCCCCCTCGATGTGGGCGTTCGTATGTACGCCTACATACAAGCCTTCCTATCAGGACGCACGGCCGAGGTTCATATGGGCCCCCATGCGTCCCCTCCATATACTCTCAGTGGTGTAGGCACTCCGCAAGGTTCGGTCCTTTCCCCTTTTCTCTTCAATGCTACACTCATTCCCTTAGCCCGCGCTCTTCACAATATCCCTCACCTTCACCACACCCTCTATGCAGACGACATCACACTGTGGACCACCCACGGTAGTGATGGCGACATAGAGGAAACCTTACAAACCGCCGCAAACATTACACAACAACACGCACAAAGCATTGGTCTCTCCTGTTCCCCGGAAAAATCTGAGCTGCTTCTCATACGCCCTTCACCACGTACTCTTCCCACTGCCCCCATCACCGTTACTCTGGACGGGCACCCTATCCCAGCGGTCGACACAATCCGAATCTTGGGCCTTCACATCCAAAATAACGGCCGTAACACTTTCACTATCCGGAAACTCAAGCGGGTGACGGTTGCGCTCTCGCACCTCGTCCGCAGAGTTTCTGGAAAACACTATGGCATGAAGGAACACGATTTGTGTCGTCTCATTCAAGCCTTCATACTGAGCCGCTTCCTTTATACAATCCCGTATCTCCGACTTCGACAAGAAGAAATAGCCACCCTGGATGCCATGCTTCGTAAAGCCTACAAGGTGGCCTTACACCTCCCCCCTAACACACAGACCACTAAACTTCTTCAGCTTGGGCTCCATAACACCACACACGAACTCACTGAGGCCCACAGACGAGCGCAATACACTCGTTTAGCTCAGACTTTCACCGGACGCTACATACTTGACAGCCTCAATATTCACATACCAGCAGCCGACCCCACACTTCTACCAATCCCCCGACCCATACACACAAAGATAATAGTTAAACCTCTCCCAAGAAACACCCACGTTACCTACCATTCGGCCCGCCGCAAGGCCCGTGCAAAAGCTCTCCACAAATACTACGGTTCTGAAGAGGACGCCGTATGGATGGATGCAGCTTGCACGGGCGACGACGCGGCAGTTGCAGTCGTTGATCGCACACTCCAACCCATTGCAACTCTCCACCTTCCTCCTGCATCCACCCCGGAATCCTCGGAAGAAGCGGCGATCGCGCTTGCCCTCGCACACACTGATGCCCGGTACGTCCTTTCCGACTCGAAAACCGCGATCCTAAATTTCGCGCGAGGACGAGTCCACGAGAGCGCTTTCAGAATTCCCAGCTCGCCCACCAAAAACCCGGCTCGCCATGTGGAGCTGATCTGGGTGCCTGCGCACTCTGGAAATCCCGGCAACGAAGCCGCCAATGACCACGCCCGAGGTCTCATCAACCGGGCGGCGGCGGAATCGGAGTCGGGCTCTTCCAGGGAGCGCATGCATTCGTTCAACGAGATGACCCAGTCATATCGCGCCGAACGCCAGCTATACCCACCACCCCACCGATCCCTCAAAAATTTTCACCAAATATTATGGCGTCGCCTTCAGACCCGCACCCTTCCCTCCCCCTATTTTCTTTCCCGCATTTACCTGGGAGCGTCTTGTGCGCAATGCACTCACCCCCACGCTACCCTTACCCACATTCTCATGGAATGCCCGGCGGACCCTCCCCCGTGGGGCCCGGAGCCACTGACCACATGGGAGGAATGGGAGACCTTGCTGCGCTCGACGGACCCGGCCAAGCAGAAAATCGCCACTGACCGGGCCGCCCACGTCATGGAACTGCATGAACTCATGAACGCATAGCGAAGTGGGGTCGTGCGGGGACCCTGGGACGTAAGTGCCCAAGTCCCTTGGTCTAATAAAGTTTTACCTCCTCCTCCTCACCGCTGCAACCACTGTTTCGAAAGACGGCGACGCCAACACGGTCCCGAAGGCGCCACTGTTTCGAATTCCACCGGGAAGGTCACCAGCCGTTTGGTAGCGTAGGTTTCTCAGCTCGCGACTGCTTCTGCGCAGAGCTGATAGACGAGCGGACGAGACGACGGTGAGTTAAACAAGGTTTATGTACAGCATATATACAGAGGCGTTACAAATTCGGCACTGGGGCCGACAGAGACTCGAAGAGCCGAGTTCTCCTCTCTAACACATAGGTCTGCTCTCAAATGGGTCTGCTAAATCATAGCTCAACTCTCTATCACATAGCTCTCTTCTCTGACACACAGCTCAACTGCGATACACATGTCTGCTCTCACATAGGACTGCTGCGACACACATGTCTGCCCTCCAACGGGCCTGCTGCTCGCGACGCGCCGCAGGGCTTCTTTTATATGCACCGGGTCCAACCCAAATGTCCAACCAGAAGTGCCGCTGGTCGTGAGGTCAGACTCCTCCAATGGGGGGTCGCCGCTGGGCCGCGTCATTCTTTCTCATCGAATCTGGAGAGGCTGCGCTGCAGGTGGCTGCACCCAAGGACGAGTGACGTCGCCAGGCATTGCGTCAGACCCGCCAGACAGGAAGGCGCCGGTTGTTTACTCGACGGGCTCGCGGGCTGAGATGACTCACTGCACGTGCGCGCCAAAAAGGCGCCGTCGCGTGTTTACGCCGTTGAGTTGTTCGCGTCAGGCGGGCTCGCGGGCTGGCCTTGACACAGATTTCCTTTTCCGAGGCATGGACGTTCGTTGTGGACTCGCAGGCATAACAGCACCCCCGCCGCCAGACAATGCGCCGGAAAGACGAGCTGCTTCCACGTGGCTCGGATGTCAGGCGCGCTCATTCGCCAGGTCCCTCCAGGTTTGCCTCCAGGGCCATGGGGAGAATGCAGCTCCAGACTCTGTTCCGGGAACACATCCCATTCTTGAGGACGGATCCCAGCTCCACTGGCTTGTCGCCACAACTTGCCGGCCAGCTTCGCTCGTCTCTTCTGACGATCTTTGGTTTCAGCACTTGTCGATGGTTCTGCAACTTGTCAAGAATGGTTCGACAACAGACAACACACGACACAAGCAAGTGCCCTCGGTCACCCGACAGAACACCAGACAAAGTATAGTACAACATATACCTAGCTACGTGACTACCGGAATTTCGTTCCCTCTACATCAAGAGGCACATGTGGGACACAATACTCTTAAAATGACAACTCAAATTTTTTTCACGTACAACAACGTAACGAATTAGAATAGAACATAAAGTTGGCTCCTTGAGCTCACTCTGGACGAGAGCGCTCAGCTCAGGTCGTGATGAGGTCAAAATTTTGCCCCGAATCGCCAGCGAGAAACCGAAGGGTGGAGAAGGTACTAACTAAATGCACGGCTCAATGCGTCTGCATTAGCGTTTAGCTTTCCCTTTTTTTTTTCAGCGAACGTTTAAGTTGCGCTGTCGGAGTATCACGCTCCATCTCAGTAACCGGCCACTTTAAGGCGACGATACCTATGCGGTACTAAGGGCTGCTCGTACTTGCGACGTTGCACATCTGTGTAACTACAATAGGGGAGTCCAGATTTCTCATAAAAAGGAACATTCCTTCTTAGCTCCTTCTTCTGGACTTCACTTAACCTAGGCTCTAGGTTCAACTGCTCCAAGATTACCTCCAATCCTTTTTCGATTACGTCACTAGTGATCAAAATTTCTGCTCCCTCTTCCTCTGAAGCATTCAAAAGCAGATTTACGACCACTTGACATAGAACGTATGGTTTCATCAATTTACTGTGGTAAATTTTGTTTGGCCGCCTTCCTAATTTCACTTCATAATTGGTATTAGAAAGCTTCATGGGTGCCTTCCACTTGTCCGCGAATTTCCCCACTCTCCGACAAGTGTCGCATGAGCGTACAAAGTCTTCGATGTCCTTCCAGCATTTCGGCCAATAAAACTCAAGGGAAACTCTAGCCTTGCTCTTCTTTATGCCGAGATGCCCGGCCCACGCGTTTTCATGCGCCAGTTCCAATAGTTGGTGACGATACTTTTGTGGCACCAAGAGCTGCTCATACTTGCGACCTTGCGCATTTGTGTAGCTTCGATACAAAAGCCCTGCTTTCTCAAAAAAAGAAACATTCTTTTTCTTTTTTCCCAAGTTTACGCTTTCCATTAGCGCTTTAATCGAGAGGTCCTCACGCTGCTCTCGAATGAGCGTTTCTCGATCAACCCTCGACAGCTCACTCCAACTTTCCGCCACAGGCGAGAGCGTTGCAGCCCTCTCGCTCTGACTCAATGGCGCCATGTCGTCTCTCCCTGCTACGCATACCGCGCCGGTGGCTTCGGCGACGGGCCGCTCGAGTGACGGCTCAAATGACTCACACAGAAAATCTTGTGTCTGAGGTTACGTCGACTCGCCGCCAAGGTCACACAGATCTGCTGCTTTTGAACTTGTTTTACCACACAGAACAAGATCAAGCTCCCGCGAAAGCTTCCGCGCTTGCGATCGCGTGAGGGCCATGTACGCTAAGTTGGGGAAGAACGATTTACCCTGCTCTTCGAGAAGCTGCTCTGAGTTGTTAGAGAAAAGATATGGGAAACGATCGAGAAGCGCGGCAGACACAGCCGCTTCAGTGCGAAGCTTACCGAACGGGCCTTCAAGGACAACCGTAGCGATTGGTAAGCAAGCCCTCTGCTCCTCGGCGACTTGCCTGATCCACGCGCATTCTCCTGTAAAGTCATCCGGAGACACCAATGAAGGATGGACAACGTTCATGGTTGCCGCTGAGTCTCTAAGTGCTCGACACGTTTGCCCATTCACACTAATTTGTTGGGTATACGGCTCCAACAACCGCATGTTCTTTTCCGATTCTCGGATTGTTGCAAAAGCAAACTTTTGCTTACAGTTTATCGCGATGTGCCCTTCCTGTTTGCAGTTGTAGCAGATTAGCGGCTTCCGTGATTCAAACGTCCCTGTGGTATCAGTGCGTTGTTTAGAAACCTCACTCGATTTCTCCGCTTCCGTTTGCCCTTCCCCTACAGTGTCCTTCGTAAGAGACGGGTCCTTCTTGAAATTACGGTGCGGAGCGGGTCTCCGTTGATCAGGTTTCTTTGAAAAGCCCTCTTTTCTCTCATTCTTTTCAACGCGCACTGCCCTGCTGTGCAACTTTCGGCGAGTATAATACTCCTCAGCTAACTCTGCTGCCTTGTTTAGCTGTACTTCACCAAGTTTGTCCTGCAGCCAAAGTTTGACATCCTCCTCGATGCAGTGGTAGAATCGCTCCAATGCAATGCATTCCACCACTTTATCGCGGTCGTCATAAACACCTTCGCCCTTGAGCCATTCAATTAAATCGGCTTTAGGACGAAACGCGGAGCCAACGTGTGACTCATTCCCCTTTTTAGCATACCGGAACCTTTGCCTGAAAGCCTCGGGTGACAACATATAACGTCTCAAGAGCACTTCCTTAACCTCGTCATAGCTCTCAAACGCTCCCCTCGACAAGCAAGTTATCGCGTCGGACACTTCGCCGGGAAGAAGAGCTAGCAGGTTCTGCGCCCAAAGAGACCGCTCCAAAGCATTTCGCTCACAGACGTGTTCAAACTTGACGAGATACTTCGCCATGTCCTCGCCTACTACGAACGGTGGCAATTGGTCCCGAATTCTATAACCGCTGACCTGAATCGTCGGAGAAGCTACGCTAGGCGCCTGCGAACACTGTAGTATTGCCAATTCTATTCGTTTCAACTCGAGGCGCTCCTGTCTCTCGGCCTCCTCGTGGCGTTCTCGCCTTTCAGCTTCTTCACGTTCGCGAGCTTCTCGCCTTTCACCTTCTTCACGTTCGCGAGCTTCTCGCTTTTCAGCTTCCTCGCGGCGTGCTTTGATATCCACCCAGGCCTCATCGACTTCCTCAGCCGACACTCCCTCATCCTTCATGATCTCAAGGATCGCTTGCTTTCGTTTCGCATGGCCCAAAGTAATGCCGAGTTCCTCACAAATTTCGATGAGTTACTTCACTTTAAGGTTCTCCATCGTTCACACTAGCCTCTTGCTGTTTGCCCCTGTTAACAATTTACTTGCCGTACCCACTATAATTCAACTAGCAAGACGCGCAAGCAATTTTTCACACTCCCGTGTTCACCCCCTCCGCATTAACTTTGGTTTCAAAGCACTTCGACTTTGCTTGAAACGATCAAAGCTCACTTCAACGCTTCACACAGCCCTTCTCTAAACTACTACAACCTGAGCTAGAGTAGTCTGGTGAACTGAGGGAAAACATCAGGCACTCACCGCATCGATGTCACTGACGCCGGCCGATCCCGCAGCTGCCAACTACTGTTGCGAAGCGCACCTCCGACGACGTTACGAAGGGCGCCACGAATCTCACCGCTGCAACCACTGTTTCGAAAGACGGCGACGCCAACACGGTCCCGAAGGCGCCACTGCTTCGAATTCCACCGGGAAGGTCACCAGCCGTTTGGTAGCGTAGGTTTCTCAGCTCGCGAGTGCTTCTGCGCAGAGCTGATAGAAGAGCGGACGAGACGACGGTGAGTTAAACAAGGTTTATGCACAGCATATATACAGAGGCGTTACAAATTCGGCACTGGGGCCGACAGAGACTCGAAGAGCCGAGCTCTCCTCTCTAACACATAGGTCTGCTCTCAAATGGGTCTGCTAACACATAGCTCAACTCTCTATCACATAGCTCTCTTCTCTGACACACAGCTCAACTGCAACACACATGTCTGCTCTCACATAGGACTGCTGCGACACACATGTCTGCCCTCCAACGGGTCTGCTGCTCGCGACGCGCCGCAGGGCTTCTTTTATATGCTCCGGGTCCAACCCAAATGTCCAACCAGAAGTGCCGCTGGTCGTGAGGTCAGACTCCTCCAATGGGGGGTCGCCGCTGGGCCGCGTCATTCTTTCTCATCGAATCTGGAGAGGCTGCGCTGCAGGTGGCTGCACCTAAGGACGAGTGACGTCGCCAGGCATTGCGTCAGACCCGCCAGACAGGAAGGCGCCGGTTGTTTACTCGACGGGCTCGCGGGCTGAGATGACTCACTGCACGTGCGCGCCAGAAAGGCGCTGTCGCGTGTTTACGCCGTTGAGTTGTTCGCGTCAGGCGGGCTCGCGGGCTGGCCTTGACACAGATTTCCTTTTCCGAGGCATGGACGTTCGTTGTGGACTCGCAGGCATAACAGTACCGACCGCCAGCGATACCAAAGAAATGGAACACTCGCTGAGCACAGTGACACGCTAAAGTGTCAATTCCCTTTTTGGCACGTTTTCAAAGGACGCTTACTGGGCGCTTTCATAAGCAGCCGTGACCCCCCCCCCCCCAGCTCGCAACTAAAAAAAATGGCAGCATATCCACGGAGTGAATGATGGAGAGTGGGGCGAAGCATCCGTCCGCTCATTCGTTCTTGCTTCCGTCCGTCCATGCCTCCGTCTGTCTGACCATCCGTGCGTCCATTCGCCCGTCCGTGCGTGCGTCTGTTCGTGCGTCCGCACGTCTATCTGCGCGTCCGTCCCTGCGTTCGTCCATGCATCCGCCCCTGCGTCCGTCCATGCGTCCATCCGTCGGTGCAGCCGTCGGTGAGTCCGTCCATGCATCTGTCTGTGTGTCCGTTCGTCCATCTATTCAACACTCCAAGTACCACCATCTCGCATCTATTCATCATATATTCCGCATATGTACCGCCATCCAGCGGACATTCCAAGGACTAAACGAGACGTGGCACACGCACACTTTCTTACGGCTTGCGCTTCGGGTCCACTTCCCACCTTTAACCACCTCGAGTTCATGGTATGTACTATTTCACTGTATTCATGGCACTGTAACCCAACGCTCGCTAAACCTTTCTAAAACCAAGAAGGTTATGCCCAGCGAGTATAACGTAGCAATCCTTTCTTGTCAGATAGTGCTCAATGTACATGCCAATGGCTGCTAAGGGGGAATGAGAGACAGGAGGATGCGGCTTTTAGTTAACGCGCACGCTGCAATTTTTTTATTGTTCATCAACGCACAAAAGAAATTTCTCACCGGCACCACCTTAGAGGTCAAAATGTAAGACTGGTTACACATTACAACTACTATGACTACGAGGGACAAACGGGTGCCGCTAAAAGAACCTTCGCCCCTAAAAATAATATGCTCGTGCAAGTCCGGTTTTACTGCGTCTACTCGCTAGGCTACGCATTGGAAAACTCGGTTTTGCTGTGCCTACTCGCTAGGCTGTGTGTTCTGGCGCTACCATCAGATCTCGTAAACTGCATTGCCGGGTTCCTATAGTGGAGTACTGCTCTGTGCCTCTATATGATCAGCCATCTGGGAAGAGGGCGTAGCTTTCATAACCATCTTAAGGACCCGAAGCTGAGGAAGAAGTGGATAGTCAAACTTAGAGAGGGAAAGCGCCTCACGCCTTCATCGACCATATGCAGCAAGCAGTTCGGTGACAGTGACTTTTGCTATACCCGCCCTACACTCCACTTTTCGGTGAGCTTTCAACCGTGTTTCAGCGCCTCGCCAGTACTTCAGCCATTTATCACACGCATGCTACGGGCGTAGGCGGTGTCCCAAAACCTACCGCGAAGGCCCCTAGGCAGGGAGCCACCGACGACAGGGCCTCCGAATCGCCTCGAGTAAGCGCGTCTTGTGAGCGCAGCAGAGCGGCGCAGGACATGTGAGACTTCAGCTTTATTTGGTTTGTGCACGTACAGTGTCAATTTTTATGAAAGGGAACACGGAAACGCTTGGCCTGCCCGCTCCGGCGGCTGCTGGCAGCGCGTTCAAGCGGGAGTGTGAGCAACCACAGTCTCTTTTTCGCGTTGTCTCGCGGTGAACAAAACAACCGTTCGTTGCTGATATAGAACGGCAAGATTGCGACCCTCCCACCGGCTCTCGCGTAATCGCCTGGAGTTAGGGGTCGCAATCTTGCCGCTGGTTCCATATCAGCAACAAATGGTTGTTTTGCTCGCCACGAGATGACGCAAAAAAGAGACTGTGGTTACTCTCACTCCCGCTTGAACGCGCTGCCAGCAGCTGCCGGAGCAAACAGGCCACGCGTTCCCGTGTTCCCTTTCATAAAAATTGACACTGTACATATATTTACACGTAGCTAACTGATCAAGACAAGCGCGCGCCTAGCACACTGCGTATACCCTAAATTCATAAGCGAAACATGCTGTGGCTGTTTAGTGCACATTCACTAAAGGTTGTCGCATAATCTTTGTGGCTCTGTGCGCGGCACATAAAATCAGCGATAACTATTTGTTAAATTCTGATACCCGAGCGACGGCCTTGTGTGGTATTGATATGAACTACTCCATGATGTCACTCTCAATGAACAAACATTATTGGACAAACTGCAGTCATTTGTATCGGCCAGGGTGTGAACTAAATTTGCCCCCTTCCCGAGTGACACCAGCAGCATCTACCCTTCAAGACTTTTCTTCCTGCGATACAACATGCGCTTGCGCCCTGCCGACATCCACAACTGCAATCCAAGCACGATTATCTCAAATTTGGTAATTTGATGTTGCTTTGCATTTCTAGTAGATGCCATGAACGGTCGACTGACTGCCATGAACGACGATGCCATGAACGACGACTGACTGTGTTGTTTTCTAATGCCCGAGCGGCAGAAAACAGCGATTGTCACACATGTCCTTGTGTTCATTGTCATGATTGTTGCACTGCAGAAAAAAAAATATCCCAAGGAAAAGGGCACGCGTGCCCTTCTTTTTAGGATTGTTGTGAAAGCTATTGATTTATTTGTGTGGTTTAACGTCCCAAAACCACCATATAATTATGAGAGACGCCGTAGTGGAGGGCTCCGGAAATTTTGACCACCTGGGGTTCTTTAACGTGCACTTAAATCTGAGTGCACGGGCCTACACCATTTCCGCCTCCATCGGAAATGCAGCCGCCACAGCCGGGATTTGAGTTGTGTAAGCTAACGTACTTTTCATGGGTGGCCGAATCAAGGCACAGAGCAGTACTTCACCATTGCGCAGCACTCGATCGCCACGAGGACGTTGTGTGGCGGGTTCGCAATTAAGTTCACGTGTTTTCATGACCAGAGCCGCGACGGTGATGTGATATCCATTGACGGCATCGGTTGCGCACATGCAACAACGCGGCCTGCGTCGTCGCTCAATGAGACATCGCGACGTTTCGCTTGTTGTATCTACATGCTTGCAGATGCTGGAGAAAAGCACACTCATTGAAATTTCGAAACACCCGAACTAATTGCTATCGCACGGCGGAAACTGCAAGTGACGAGCGAGAACACGTGCACATAGTTTCGCTTTCTGACCAGCAATGCGGTCGGTGGCATCGGTGTGCTTATCGGCCATCTGGGAAGTTTCTGGGCCCCGTCGATTGGGCTAAAACTAAAGCAAACTCATAATTGCACTCGAAAACAAATTTCCGCCCGAACCAGACGATCCGCGCACGGTAGCAGCGGCTGCTGCAGCTCGGTTGAGAGCGTCACACGCGAGAGGGCGCCACTTCACGATATCGAGCATTAGAGATGTGCTCCTATAATATGCAGCGTTTACGTTGGGTTAACGTCAATTGTAGTTAGGTGCGATGCGCTGAATTTTATTTATGTAGCAGTGTCCAGAACCATCCTCGTGAGCACCAGCGCTTCATGTCAGCTTATCGCTTCTGCTGTTGCTAATAATCATGTTCCTATTAGAATTGTTGCGCAAGTGCAAACAACTGGTTATTTAAACACCTGAAACCGCTCACAAATGTCTATGCGTGCAACGTTTATACATATATGAAGAGTCAATTGATGACGTGTCGCTCAATAAAAATACAACACGGTCGCATTCCCTCCGCATGCTTCGCATAACGTCGATCGCCAAAGTACGTGCGATCTGCCGATTTTTTTTATGCTGGTTATTCATTCGTTATTCCTATGTGCTATTGAATGTTACTTTTCTTTAGTGAATATTATGTATTACGTGACAGCATACCTTAATGACCCCTAGCACGGGCCTGACAGTATCAAATGAATAAAAAAAATAAACATTTTATTATATGCAACAATAAACTTAACTCAATCACAATTCTTATACGAGTTTTTGGCCTTTCGTGTGCCCTGTTGTATTTCTTAGATGAACTTCGTATTTCGCGCGCCGCCGTACCAACGTGAGAAAAAACACGTGGTTACGATTTGATCCGTCAGGTGCCGCAAGAAGCCTGCTGCAATTAAAGTCAGTAGAACGGGAAAAGCACCACATTTCTTTTCTCTTACCCGCCGCACGCTATCGATGGCTTCGCCACTTGCAAGGGCGCTGCGCCGTGCTCCCTACCGGGCTGCAGAAATGAGGTGCCTTCTTCCTCTTCTAACCACTACCACCGCCACCACCACCATCTCGCCTCGCTAGTATCTGGGGCGCTCGCGGCCCTTTTGCTTTGACGAGATATACCTGTATGACGAACACGAATGGCAGGTGGTAACGTGAAAATCATAGCATGTGTACCGTGTGCGACATGACCTGCATTCCTCACTCATGGTGCGCTTGCAGCCGGTTGGTTAGCTTGATATACATCATAATTGGCATTGCGTGAGGTGACTATGACGAACATGAATGGCAGGGGGTAATATGAAAATCATGACATGCATTTTATGTATAGTATGATAAGCATGCCACGCTCATGGTACGCTCGTGGCCGGTTAAGTGTAGAATTGATACACCAATATTGGTATTGCGTGGCGCGACTGTATGACAAACACAGTAATAACACAATAATAGTAATTGGCATTGCGTCAGGTGACTATGACGAACATGAATGGCAGGGGGTAATATGAAAATCATGACATGCATTTTATGTATAGTATGATAAGCATGCCACGCTCATGGTACGCTCGTGGCCGGTTAAGTGTAGAATTGATACACCAATATTGGTATTGCGTGGCGTGACTATATGACAAACACAGTAATAACACAATAATAGTAATTGGCATTGCGTCAAGTGACTATGACGAACATGAATGGCAGGGGGTAATATGAAAATCATGACATGCATTTTATGTATAGTATGATAAGCATGCCACGCTCATGGTACGCTCGTGGCCGGTTAAGTGTAGAATTGATACACCAATATTGGTATTGCGTGGCGTGACTGTATGACAAACACAGTAATAACACAATAATAGTAATTGGCATTGCGTCAGGTGACTATGACGAACATGAATGGCAGAGGGTAATATGAAAATCATGACATGCATTTTATGTATAGCATGATAAGCATGCCACGCTCATGGTACGCTCGTGGCCGGTTAAGTGTAGAATTGATACACCAATATTGGTATTGCGTGGCGTGACTGTATTACAAACACAGTAATAGCAATATAATAGTAATTCGCATTGCGTCAGGTGACTATGACGAACATGAATGGCAGGTGGTAATATGAAAATCATGACGCGCATTTCATGTATAGCATGATAAGCATGCCACGCTCATGGTACGCTCGTGGCCGGTTAAGTGTAGAATTGATACACCAATATTCGTATTGCGTGGCGTGACTGTATTACAAACACAGTAATAACACAATAATAGTAATTGGAATTGCGTCAGGTGACTATGACGAACATGAATGGCAGGGGGTAATATGAAAATCATGACATGCATTTTATGTATAGTATGATAAGCATGCCACGCTCATGGTACGCTCGTGGCCGGTCAAGTGTAGAATTGATACACCAATATTGGTATTGCGTGGCGTGACTGTATGACAAACACAGTAATAACACAATAATAGTAATTGGCATTGCGTCAGGTGACTATGACGAACAAGAATGGCAGGGGGTAATATGAAAATCATGACACGCATTTTATGTATAGCATGATAAGCATGCCACGCTCATGGTACGCTCGTGGCCGGTTAAGTGTAGAATTAATACACCAATATTGGTATTGCGTGGCGTGACTGTATGACAAACACAGTAATAACACTATAATAGTAATTGGCATTGCGTCAGGTGACTATGACGAACATGAATGGCAGGGGGTAATACGAAAATCATGACATGCATTTTATGTATAGTATGATAAGCATGCCACGCTCATGGTACGCTCGTGGCCGGTCAAGTGTGGAATTGATACACCAATATTGGTATTGCGTGGCGTGACTGTATGACAAACACAGTAATAACACAATAATAGTAATTGCAATTGCGTCAGGTGACTATGACGAACATGAATGGCAGGGGGTAATATGAAAATCATGACATGCATTTTATGTATAGCATGATAAGCATGCCACGCTCATGGTACGCTCGTGGCCGGTTAAGTGTAGAATTGATACACCAACATTGGAATTGCGTGGCGTGACTGTGTGACAAACACAGTAATAACAAAATAATAGTAATTCGCATTGCGTCAGGTGACTATGACGAACATGAATGGCAGGGGGTAATACGAAAATCATGACATGCATTTTATGTATAGTATGATAAGCATGCCACGCTCATGGTACGCTCGTGGCCGGTCAAGTGTAGAATTGATACACCAATATTGGTATTGCGTGGCGTGACTGTATGACAAACACAGTAATAACACAATAATAGTAATTGGCATTGCGTCAGGTGACTATGACGAACATGAATGGCAGGGGGTAATATGAAAATCATGACATGCATTTTATGTATAGCATGATAAGCATGCCACGCTCATGGTACGCTCGTGGCCGGTTAAGTGTAGAATTGATACACCAACATTGGAATTGCGTGGCGTGACTGTGTGATAAACACAGTAATAACAAAATAATAGTAATTCGCATTGCGTCAGGTGATTATGATGAACATGAATGGCAGGGGGTAATACGAAAATAATGACATGCATTTTATGTATAGTATGATAAGCATGCCACGCTCATGGTACGCTCGTGGCCGGTCAAGTGTAGAATTGATACACCAATATTGGTATTGCGTGGCGTGAGTGTATGACAAACACAGTAATAACACAATAATAGTAATTGGCATTGCGTCAGGTGACTATGACGAACATGAATGGCAGGGGGTAATATGAAAATCATGACATGCATTTTATGTATAGCATGATAAGCATGCCACACTCATGGTACGCTCGTGGCCGGTTAAGTGTAGAATTGATATACCAATATTGGTATTGCGTGGCGTGACTGTATGACAAACACAGTAATAACAGAATAATAGCAAATGGCATTGCGTCAGGTGACTATGACGGATATGAATGGCAGGTGGTAATATGAAAATCATGACGCGCATTTCATGTATAGCATGATAAGCATGCCACGCTCATGGTACGCTCGTGGCCGGTTAAGTGTAGAATTGATACACCAATATTGGTATTGCGTGGCGTGACTGTATGACAAACACAGTAATAACACAATAATAGTAGTTGGCATTGCGTCAGGTGACTATGAAGAACATGAATGGCAGGGGGTAATATGAAAATTATGACATGCATTTTATGTATAGTATGATAAGCATGCCACGCTCATGGTACGCTCGTGGCCGGTCAAGTGTAGAATTGATACACCAATATTGGTATTGCGTGGCGTGACTGTATGACAAACACAGTAATAACACAATAATAGTAATTGGCATTGCGTCAGGTGACTATGACGAACATGAATGGCAGGGGGTAATATGAAAATCATGACATGCATTTTATGTATAGCATGATAAGCATGCCACGCTCATGGTACGCTCGTGGCCGGTTAAGTGTAGAATTGATACACCAATATTGGTATTGCGTGGCGTGACTGTATGACAAACACAGTAATAACAAAATAATAGTAATTCGCATTGCGTCAGGTGACTATGACGAACATGAATGGCAGGGGGTAATATGAAAATCATGACATGCATTTTATGTATAGTATGATAAGCATGCCACGCTCATGGTACGCTCGTGGCCGGTCAAGTGTAGAATTGATAGACCAATATTGGTATTGCGTGGCGTGACTGTATGACAAACACAGTAATAACACAATAATAGTAATTGGCATTGCGTCAGGTGACTATGACGAACATGAATGGCAGGGGGTAATATGAAAATCATGACATGCATTTTATGTATAGCATGATAAGCATGCCACGCTCATGGTACGCTCGTGGCCGGTTAAGTGTAGAATTGATACACCAATATTGGTATTGCGTGGCGTGACTGTATGACAAACACAGTAATAACAAAATAATAGTAATTCGCATTGCGTCAGGTGACCATGACGAACATGAATGGCAGGTGGTAATATGAAAATCATGACGCGCATTTCATGTATAGCATGATAAGCATGCCACGCTCATGGTACGCTCGTGGCCGGTTAAGTGTAGAATTGATACACCAATATTGGTATTGCGTGGCGTGACTGTATGACAAACACAGTAATAACACAATAATTGTAATTGGCATTGCGTCAGGTGACTATGACGAACATGAATGGCAGGGGGTAATATGAAAATCATGACATGCATTTTATGTATAGCATGATAAGCATGCCACGCTCATGGTATGCTTGTGGCCGGTTAAGTGTAGAATTGATACACCAATATTCGTATTGCGTGGCGTGACTGTATGACAAACACAGTAATAACACAATAATAGTAATTGGCATTGCGTCAGGTGACTATGACGAACATGAATGGCAGGGGGTAATATGAAAATCATGACATGCATTTTATGTATAGCATGATAAGCATGCCACGCTCATGGTACGCTCGTGGCCGGTTAAGTGTAGAATTGATACACCAATATTGGTATTGCGTGGCGTGACTGTATGACAAACACAGTAATAACACAATAATAGTAATTGGCATTGCGTCAGGTGACTATGACGAACATGAATGGCAGGGGGTAATATGAAAATCATGACATGCAATTTATGTATAGTATGATAAGCATGCCACGCTCATGGTACGCTCGTGGCCGGTCAAGTGTAGAATTGATACACCGATATTGGTATTGCGTGGCGTGACTGTATGACAAACACAGTAATAACACAATAATTGTAAGTGGCATTGCGTCAGGTGACTATGACGAACATGAATGGCAGGGGGTAATATGAAAATCATGACATGCATTTTATGTATAGCATGATAAGCATGCCACGCTCATGGTACGCTCGTGGCCGGTTAAGTGTAGAATTGATACACCAATATTGGTATTGCGTGGCGTGACTGTATGACAAACACAGTAATAACACAATAATAGTAATTGGCATTGCGTCAGGTGCCTATGACGAACATGAATGGCAGGGGGTAATATGAAAATCATGACATGCATTTTATGTATAGCATGATAAGCATGCCACGCTCATGGTACGCTCGTGGCCGGTTAAGTGTAGAATTGATACACCAATATTGGTATTGCGTGGCGTGACTGTATGACAAACACAGTAATAACACAATAATAGTAATTGGCATTGCGTCAGGTGACTATGACGAACATGAATGGCAGGGGGTAATATGAAAATCATGACATGCATTTTATGTATAGCATGATAAGCATGCCACGCTCATGGTACGCTCGTGGCCGGTTAAGTGTAGAATTGATACGCCAATATTGGTATTGCGTGGCGTGACTGTATGACAAACACAGTAATAACACAATAATAGCAAATGGCATTGCGTCAGGTGACTATGACGAACATGAATGGCAGGGGGTAATATGAAAATCATGACATGCATTTTATGTATAGTATGATAAGCATGCCACGCTCATGGTACGCTCGTGGCCGGTCAAGTGTAGAGTTGATACACCAATATTGGTATTGCGTGGCGTGACTGTATGACAAACACAGTAATAACACAATAATAGTAATTTGCATTGCGTCAGGTGACTATGACGAACATGAATGGCAGGGGGTAATATGAAAATCATGACATGCATTTTATGTATAGCATGATAAGCATGCCACGCTCATGGTACGCTCGTGGCCGGTTAAGTGTAGAATTGATACATCAATATTGGTATTGCGTGGCGTGACTGTATGACAAACACAGTAATAACACAATAATAGCAAATGACATTGCGTCAGATGACTATGACGAACATGAATGGCAGGGGGTAATATGAAAATCATGACGCGCATTTCATGTATAGCATGACAAGAATGCCACGCTCATGGTACGCTCGTGGTCGGTTAAGTATAGAATTGATACACCAATATTGGTATTGCGTGGCGTGACTGTATGACAAACACAGTAATAACACAATAGTAAATGACATTGCGTCAGGTGACTATGACGAACATGAATGGCAGGGGGTAATATGAAAATCATGACATGCATTTTATGTATAGCATGATAAGCATGCCACGCTCATGGTACGCTCATGGCCGGTTAAGTGTAGAATTGATACGCCAATATTGGTATTGCGTGGCGGGACTGTATGACAAACACTGTAATAATACAGTAATAGTAATTGGCATTGCGTCAGGTGACTATGACGAACATAAATGGCAGGGGGTAATATGAAAATCATGACGCGCATTTCATGTACAGCATGATAAGCATGCCACGCTCATGGTACGCTCGTGGCCGGTTAAGTGTAGAATTGATACACCAATATTGGTATTGCGTGGCGTGACTGTATGACAAACACAGTAATAACACAATAATAGTAATTGGCATTGCGTGAGGTGACTATGACGAACATGAATGGCAGAGGGTAATATGAAAATCACGACGCGCATTTCATGTATAGCATGATAAGCAGGCCACGCTCATGGTACGCTCGTGGCCGGTTAAGTGTAGATTTGATACACCAATATTGGTATTGCGTGGCGTGACTGTATGACAAACACAGTAATAACACAAGAATATTGCGTGAGGTGACTATGACGAACATGAATGGCAGGGGGTAATATGAAAATCATGACGCGCATTTCATGTATAGCATGATGATGGCCGGTTAAGTGTAGAATCAATACACCAATACTGGTATTGCGTGGCGTGACTGTATGACTAACACAGTGGTAACGTGATAATCTCAATATGCATGTCATGTACGGCATGCCATGTTAATGGTCAGCTCGCGGCCGGTGGCATGATTTATATGCCACGCTCATGACGCCTTTATCAGCTTTATTGTCACTTGGCTTCATTGGGTATGTTCCTTCTTTATTCTTTTACTACCCCTTCCCCCTTCGCTTGCCTAGCCTCCCTGACTTTTCATCGCTCTCTCTCTCTCTCTGTAAGTACTTTGTAACAAAGAAACGAGCACTTGGTACATTGCCCTTCTTTCGTACAAACGGAAACAAGGTAGATGAACCTTATTTAAACAATGTTAATTTTGCGTCGCTTTATCTTTGAGCATACACGCATACGATGAAATCCAGCCCAGAGCGAAAGCCAGCATACATATGTGAACTCGCGCTCATGCACTCTGGCTTTTCCATGTCAAATTGTAAGACTTCCGCGTTTGCGCTAAGTCTGCCAAGGTGGAGGAGTGCGTTCAACTAATAGAAAGTTTTCTTTTTAACCATATATTTAGCGAAAAAAAAACAATTAAGCGACAATATCGAAGACTTGCAGACAGACTGGACGTGCTCGGACAGGCCTGCTTATTTTATAAGACGCGATAAGACGTCCTGCTAATTACACTTCTGTCTTTGCTGCCATCTGAATGTACCTTTAATCATTACAAGAACTACACACCACCCGGTACCTCGACAGAGCTTATTGGAAGTTTGCCCGTCGGCGCTTAGGCACGCACGCTCAGACGGCGTCGTGTCGTACTAACAACAACGACATTCAAACGAAGTGACACATGAAACGTGCTGTTCTCTCCCAGAACCTTTTTGTACGTAGTGCGAATGTCCGTTCGTGGAGTACATGCAATTGAGCCCCGGACAAAACTTCCGCCTGAGAGATTTCTCACCCAGTCTTAATAACGTTCACTTTGTTTCGGAGCGACCGACCACGCTGTTAATGAAACGCCTATATGCAGTTCGCTGTCACTCTTGTTTCTACTTTAGCTTTGATACACAACTCGGGTGCGTGAATCTCCCCGCTTCTGTAAAATATAATTCTCTTTGGGCTGTCAGACGTATTCCCGGAGAAACTGGAAGTTCTAGCGCCCTTTTAATTCCTTTTGGCCCATCTCATTCAACACGCGTTCGGCTGTTATACACTGTTTTGTAAACGCCTTCTTTAAGGGTAAGGTTAAAGCTAGGGCGAGTTGGATCACATGCATGTTTAAAAAGCCAAGCGCAAAAACGGCTGCAAAGAAAGGAGGAGACAGGACAGAGGACAACTAATCTTTATTTAGAAATGCGAACACATATATACCCTGGCAGGCAAACAACACGTGTCAGTTTCAGTTTATTTATTTTTACTTTCGTACAAGATATACATGCTTACATAAACATGCAGAAGGAGGTCCCAGAGCGCTTGGCTGAAGGGGGACCTCCTGTCAGAAAATGTGATAAATATGCACAAGTAAAATGCAGCAACGTGGAATAAGTTATACAAATAAATGAAATACAGACTAAAAACAAATTTTAGCAATCATAAGTACAACAAAACACTGCAAAGAACATATAAAAAATAAAAGAAAAACCCAAATATTATTGACGAAACGAACAGAGGAACAAAAAAAGCAAAAAAAAAGATGAGTGGCTGTGGCACCATTAAGAGTGCATGAATATGAACAGGTGTAGGTAATATTGCACATCTTAGAATTCTATGGTATCAAGCAGAAAATTAAATAATGTGTTTTTTAAAAATAGCTAATGATGAAGACTGCTTCACGTTAAGGGGAGGACTGTTCCAGGTTGATAAGGACGTGAAATAACCAGAGTGTTTTCCATAATTAGTATGGACTAATGGCAATAATAAATTGTTGTTAGCTGCAAATCTTGTTCGGTTGGTGTTTACTAGAACAGCGTCTGGAAATATGTTTACTGGAGGAGGATTCTTCATTATTTTAAATAACACTATGGAAAAATCGTATTTACCAAGGTTGTCTAATGATAGGATTCTGTTATTATGAAGAATGTCGGACACACAGCAGCTGAATGAGCTGAACGTTAATATACGGATGGCCTGATTTTGTAAATGTTGCAGCGGTGCTATGTGAGTTGCATATGTGGTACCCCATGAGGTGATGCAGTAGTTCAGATGACTGTGAATGAAACAATAAAACAGTGTTAGTAGTGTAGGTTTGCTGAAATAGTACCTGGATTTTAACAAAATTCTAATACCAGGAGCAATTTTGCGCTTCAAATGGGCGATGTGTTTCGTAAATTTTAAGTTAGAATCTAAAGTAACACCGAGAAATGAACATTCATCAGCTGCACTAATGACATGAGAATCAAGAATAATAGTGGGAAGAATTTCTGGTGTTCTGTGACTGGTATCAAAAAGCATGAATGAAGTCTTGGTGGTATTTATTTTCAGCGAAGAAAGGCGGCACCATGCTAAAATATTGTTCACATCAGTATTCAACTTCGATGTAAGAGCAGTTAGTGATCGATCACTAGCAAGCAATGTCGTGTTCTCTGCGTAAAGGAAAGCTTCTGATTGTGATAGGTGATTAGGCAAATCATTTATGTAAAATAAGAAAAGTAGTGGGCCAAGTATCGATCTCTGCGGAACGCCCTTGTTTGTTATTTCAAAGTTAGAAAGCGAGGAACCAACACACAAAGCCTGTTGTCTGTCTGTTAAATAACTCTTTAAAAGCTTCAACACGGGCCCGTCGACCCCTACTGCCCGTAGTTTAGAAATGAGGATGACATGATTGATGGAGTCGAATGCTTTTGATAGATCTATGAAAACTGCTCCTGCGTAGAAACCAGAATCAATGGCGCTTTTTATTTTATCTGTGAAAGAAAGTAAAGCGTAGTCAGTGGAAGAACCCGTCCTGAAGCCGAATTGATTTGAGGAAAGAATATTAAATTTTGAGAGGTATGTGGTAAGGCGTTTTTCAATGCACTTTTCAATGACTTTTCTAAAAAAAAGGGAGAATAGCGATAGGACGATAATTTGAAATGCAAGACCGGTCTCCTTTCTTAAACACGGGAATAATTTTAGCTTTTTTTAGCTGTCTTGGAAATATTCCACTCGTGAAGATTAAGTTAGTGATACAGGATAAAGGGCTAGCGATGCAATGAGCGACTAATTTTATATTTGCTGAACTGATTTCATCTAGACCTGCGCCCGTAACCTTTAAATGATTTATGACATTGATAATCTCGTATGAGTCTGTTGGAAATAAGTACATTGATTGTAAGCAACGTTGAGGTGATACTTGGTTATTGTTGTTTTCGTCGGAAGTGGGACCACAGAAGAATTCATTGAAAGCGTTGGCAATATCTAACGGTTTGGTATAGAAGCCACGTGATGACTTAATCTTTCTTATGGGTTCATCCCGACTAGATTTATTTAAGAAAAAATTTATTATTTTCCATTGTTGCTTTGCATCAGAACCAGCCTCAGCTATTCGACATTCGTAATATATTCTTTTGGCTTCTTTTAGTAGCTTATTCAGTTGATTGCAGTAGACTTTATAGCGCGTTCTGAGTAGAATGTTGAAAGGACGCTTTTTAACTTTGCGGTAAAGGTTGTCTTTTTTGCGTAAGCTAGTCAGAAGGCCATTTGTTAACCAGGGATTGTGCAACGCAGGGATACGTCCCCGGCACCTCACGATTCTGGTCGAACTTAAGATATATTGTTTTATGATATCTGGACATTCATTAAATGCTGAATCTACGTCTGATTATGAGTTTATGGAAGACCATTTTAGCTTGGAAACCTGTCTAATATAGTAATCTTTGTTGATCACAGCTTTATCGAACTTATGACAAGGTTTATGTAGTTGACAAGGAAGTTTAAAGAAGATAGGGAAATGATCCGTGATGTTATTCTCAAGTACACTGCAAACAGGAGGACACTTCTGATTAGAAAATATGTGGTCGATTAATGTGGACAAAGACCCTGGAGTACATCATGTTGGAAGGGAAACCAAAGATTCGAGGCCAAAACCATGAAGGCAGTCAGTGTAAGCAATAGTAGCGGCGCTGCAGTCATCTAGCAAATTTATATTAATGTCACCAAGAATGAGAACATTTTTCTTTTCTGAAGACAATTTACCAAGCACAATGTTCAATTCATTGCAAAAAGCAGATACAGACGATGAAGGCGGCCGATAAAAGCAACCGATAATTGTTTGATTGACATCCTCCAATTCAATCCACATAGCTTCACAATTTGGCACCGAGAATATTATGTCGTTCCGCCGTTTGTAACGAAGATTTGCAGATACAAAAACAGCGACACCACCATAGCTTTGTTGTGTACGGTGGCAGTATTCGGAAGTATAAGAGGGAAATCCGTATAAATTGTCGTATGCGTGAGATAGCCAAGTCTCTGACATGCAGAGAAGTGAAAACTTGTGATCTAAAGAGGCCAGAAAATTGGAGATTTCATCACAATGTTTTTTTAGACTTCGTGCATTGAAGTGAATTGCACAGAGGCATGGGTTTAAAAAAATGACTGAAGTTGCATAGTCGAAAAATAAGATGACATTATCGCAATACGTTCAGGCACTAAGTTTGCTACTCAGCCTGTTGGTCTTTATCGGAAGATAGATAAATCGCCCTCAGACGAGGTACGGAAGACTCGACTGTCACCCGTCTTTCTGGCTTTTATTTGGCAATTTTCAGTCCAAAGAAACTGCCAGCCTTTGTCCCTTTTCAGTGACTGAGCTTTTGCGAACAGAATTTTGTTTTAGCGGGTCAGGTGATCATTAATGTAAATGGGAACATGATTAGGGCCTGGGAATCCGAGATCCTTCGAATTTATGCGAGCCTTTCGCGCCTTGGTGATGAAGTTCTGCTTTTTTGTTCTAGAGGAGAAGCGGGCAATAATATTCTTATTGGCCGATCCAGACTTTGTTGGCACGCGGTGGACAACGTCAATGTCAGCTTCAGAAATTGGACAGCTTATTTTATCGCGAACAGCCTTCAAGAGCGCAAGGCAGTTCTCGCCCTGTGTGCAGGCTACGCCCTTGATTTCCACGTTGTTTATTCGAAAGTACTGTTCAAGTTCTGACAGACGTTTGGCCATTGCTGTATTTTCAATTTTGAGTGTTTTGTTGTCTGCAATCAGACCAACATTCTGAGCTCGGACTTCTTCAACCAACGAGTTAAGCATGTCGACACTTTTGGTTAGTGCCTCTATTTCCAGTTTCATTTCAACAATGTTAACTTCTGATGACAGTCTTATTGAGCATTTTTTCACAAGATCAGAGACAACCTCGTCCGACTGACTCTTGAACAAGGCTTCTAACTGATCAATCCTTTTTGTAAGCTCAGCACAAGAAGGCATGGTGTAAAACACAAACAATAGAAATATATGGGCACTTGCAGCAGCGGTGGTCACCGAAGAAATTGTAAACTACTACTTTACAACCTTTAGCGGCACTAACCTGCAAAAACAGAGTGATCCTTAAAGTTCGTTGTTTCCAGCCGTGACCACCGCTGCCGAATGATGCCAAGTCGATTTCGCCGTCTAACTTATCCGGGAAGAATGAGCCAGGCAGCTGCGCAGTGCCGATTATCGACTCGGGTTGACCGTGCAGGAAATCCACGCAGGTTCCACCAATGACGCACGAGACAGGCGATGAAACCAAGGCAAGAGCAACACGTGCGCCGAGGTGGCCGTACTCGGCTTGGTATATACGACGAGCGCTGCAAAAGCAGAGTGATCCTTGAAGTTCGTTGTTTCCAGCCGTGACCACCGCTGCCGAATGTGTCCACCACAATATCACAAATGTCGCGCGAACGTCACCATCACCGTGTCGCCACTCTGCCTCATCGCACACGTGTTCATCTTAAAGATAATAAATCAATCTCTTTTTGAGAGAGGGTTACAGACGCCCTACTAACGCATTGATCTTTAAGGCGTGCAATTTCAGCCGCTTCCATTATCTCCCTATATAGTTTTCCTTTCTTTGTGTCTGGCAAGGACCTTAGTGTCGCGAAACATTGGTGTGCAGCCACAATCTCTACAATGGATGCAAAGGGAAACTCGGCCAGCTTTCGAGGGTGTTATGATATGGCCATTTTCAAATGGCACATGCAGTTCTCTAAGACGTAGTGTGGTTCTTTCTACGGGAAAGTCTCGGTAATAATGTTAAACAAACACAAAAAGAAACGATGTTTCGAAAGCATAACAGGTACAGCTGCTTCGTTGGGCGTATACGATGTCGTCACATGCATGAACGTGCAAAGGTTTCCCATCAGGGAAGCCGAATGTCGACGCATTGACCCCCCCCCCCCCCCCTTCAAAACCGGTCAGGTCCGGAAGAGTTGAAGCTTCGCAATGAATTCGCAAACATAAATGACTACGTGCTGTTCGCAAGGGTCCGCTTTAGGTCCTTGAAAAAGTAAACAATTTTCGGTATGCAACATTGGGGCTCTTCAGCCACCTATCGTCCAAACCCTGCATGGCCATAGCTCTGCAATGCTAACAATGATGGGTCTGGCACCGCTAAAAAATGCTATGGGGCAGACTGTGAGCCTTGCCTTACCACGTTGCATTAGGGATATAGCCGCATTAGGAGGAAAGGGATGGAGGGGTGCTTCTATCTCTCTTATGCACACGCCTATTCTGCCGTATAGTTTAAACCCAGTCAGTATACATGGTCTTCACGCTAGAAAAGAGAAACTGACACGAATCGTACCAGCTGTTTGGAAGTTTACAACGGCCATTTCAGTGGCTTGAAAGAACAAGGCACAATCAAAATAATTCAAGCGCTCATCGTCAGTAGAACTACCTGTGGTACCGCTTACTTTATACCTCATGAAATTGAAGAATTGAACATCGTCATTCATTGGGAGGAGGCAGAACAACAAGGTAGAAGGCAGTGAGGTTAACCAGACACTTGCCCGTTTGGCTACCCTACGCTGGGAAAATGCGGAAGGGGCGCACAAAGATGAGAAATAGAGGAAAGATAAGGGAAATATTCGAGAGAATTGTCAGTATACATGGGCTGACGCGTATGCAGCGTTGACACTCTCCGTATATACGACAGCCATAAGCATAGAAAAACAAAATAATGCTCGCTTTCCTTGTTAACGAGCTGTACTATTTCGATTCTGCAGTTGGCGCAGTTTTTACACATTTGCTGCACCTTGGCCTTCTCGAGCATTCACTCTGTCGAGCCATCGAACATTTTCATTGATTCTTTCGCTCAAGTAAGAAAGTTCAGCTGCGTAAGGAAGTTCAGCTTTTCTCAGCTCATGCCAGAAGAGCTCGGAGGTATCGCAAAACAAGCGCAAAGTAGCGGGACGTTCCGGGATCAAAGCGAACGCTATCCTCGGTGCACAAAAGCGAGGCTCATTTATAAGCCGCGCGATCATCGCGGTCGCAAACAAGGAAGCAGCAGAGGCCTTTATTCTCTTTCCGTGTTTACTTTGACGGCGGAAAGAATGCGGACAAGAGGAGCTGAAAACGGCGATAGATGCGTTGTTATCGCTCAGTAACAGAAGCGTCCCTTGGTTTTGTGTGGCTGCTTGACTCGCAAACCTTTGCTCGGCTCCCTTTCGCCGTTTTCGTTGGCGTGCATGTTCGCCGACGCTTCGATAACATAATGCCCTCGGCGTGCACGGTGAAAAATAAGGGGCTCATTCTTTCTTTGCTCGCGCCGCCAGAATGCGCTCGTGGTGCTTGTTGCGGCTAAGTGAAAAAGGCCACCGGGAACACGCCAGAGATTGTCGCGTAAAAAAGAAATAAAAGAAAATGCGCAGAATCGTGGGCTACGCTCAATAAAGGCGTCAGCTTTGAAAGAAGGGACGCTTGCAGAAATTGCGGTAGATATGCCCTGCGAGAAAATGAAGTCGTGGTTTTCAAAAAAGAAAAAAAAAACCAGTCACATCTATACGGTGCGGGAATAATGGTGATAGCCTAAACAGAAAGTTACAAGCACCTTACGGGCAAAATTCCAAGCGAGAGCACGAACAAGGATCAGACTAGTTGGTGAGGATAGTGTGGAAAGAAGGGCTTTGCGCTTGTGCTAAATCAACACCCCCTAGACTGGAAGGCCTGAAAACGTGCCATCGTGACGTCACAAAGCAGCCGCCGCCGTCACAAAGCGACGGTGGCACCTGCGCGCCTCCTAGCAGTGAATTTTAGCGCTTGTACGTGCCTTTTTTTTTCTTTTCAGCCAGTGTTCCTTTTTTTGTGCCTCATAATTCCTTTTGCAGGAGTGAATGAAATAAGTGCATATATTTACGGTCATATAAACTTAACACATTTTGACATATTCTTTCCCTTGCACACCGTGTATCAGACCCAGGTAGGCTGATCAAAGACTGAGACGGTCACCGATGAAGCAGGATGCAGCAATGCCTTGCCGGGTTTATTGTCGCCGCTTATATTAGGCATAATCGGTCGGTGCGCACCGGAGTGCGCATCATGAGTCATGGTCAGCATGACCCAGCACGATACATCTCCCATCCTTTTTTTTTTTAACAAGGCGTAAAAAAGAAGTGCAATGCGATAGAAAAAATACAAATTCAACAGTATTCCGCCGGAACTAGCCGCTAAACTATTTGAGCAAAGTTGGGGCCGTATGCTAAACGTCTTGGTTCCTCCCTAATGCGCGAGGATCTTCTAGGTGCCGGCGAAGTCACGCGAGGCGGGCTCTGATGTGGAGGCTCTTCTGCGTCATCATCTCCGACGTCAGTGTCGCTGGAGTACGTAAATGGCTCCGAGGTTGCCAGCAGCTGTTGGCGGTTACGCCGCAGCGTTCTCCCCTCTCCTGTTGCGACGTTGTAGGACCTCGGGGCTACTTTTCCCAATACCTTAGCCTTTTGAGACCAAGCCTGGCCTTTCACGCGAACCACGTCTCCCGGTAGGAGTGGTCTCAGCGGTCGTCCAGACGACGTCTGCTGGCGCTTTTTTACAGGACTCTTGGGCTGCAGGTTGAAGTCGGGGATCCTAGTGCGTAGAGGCCTGCCCTGCAGAAGTTCCGCCGGCGACCGGCCATCCTGCAAGGGAGCAGAGCGGTAACCAAGTAACCCAAGCCAAAAATCTTCATGTGTGGTCCCAGTCTTCTTAAGCAGCCGCTTTATAATTTGGACACCCTTTTCTGCTAGCCCGTTGGAACGTGGAAACATTGGGCTCGAAGTTATATGTTTGAAATCGTACCGTCTGGAGAACGTGGCGAATTGGTGACTTGCGAACTGGGGGCCGTTGTCTGTGCAGACTTCCATCGGTATTCCATACCTTGCAAAGATGGCTGCCAGCTTGTCGATAACCGCAGTTGCCGATGTCTCCTCGAGTTTTTCAACTTCTGGAAAATTTGAATAGGCATCAAAAACAGCAAGGTACGTGGCTCCAGCATAACAAAAAAGATCTACGCCCACTCGGTACCAAGGGTGATCAGGAGGGGTTCGTAGCAAGAGGGGCTCGTCCGGTTGCTTGTACGCATAGGTTTTACAGACAGCACAATTCCGTACAACGTCAGCAATGTCAGAGTTCAAACCAGGCCAAAATACTAAACGCCGTGCCCTAGCTTTGCACTTATTTAAACCAAGATGGCCCTCGTGAATGCGGCTTAGGGTTTCTGGACGCAGTTTCTTTGGTATAACTACTTTACAGCCCTTCAGAAGAATTCCGTCGACAACTGAAAGTTCAGAGGCGAACGGCTTGAGTGTTCCTTCGAAGTCTTTGTTTAACGACAAGCTTTCTACTACCGCACGTAGCTCCGGGTCGTTAGATGTTTCCCGAGACAAAAGCTGTTTCGTTCTTTCACTCACTAAAGATGACAAAACGGCCACTGCGTGTACTTGAATGTCGCCAAAATCCACTGTGTCTTCACGCTCTGACGGTGTGGCCCTTGAGAGCATGTCAGCAAGGACCAATTCTTTGCCTGGAACAAACTGTAGAACATAGTCGTATATTAATAAGCGCAGAAAAAATCTTTGAAGTCTTGGGGGCATGTTCCCGATATCTTTGGACGAAATGGCTAGCAACGGTTTGTGATCGGTGTCGATCACAATTTTCCTACCGTACACAAACTGGTGGAACTTCTCGCAACCGTATGCTATACCCATCGCTTCTTTCTCTATTTGAGAATAACGCTTTTCAACGTCGGTCATGGCTCGTGACGCGTAGGCGATAGGACGCCAGCCACTGGAGTGTCGCTGGAGCAGTGCGGCCCCTATGCCATCCTTAGATGCGTCTGCCGTTATCTTTGTCTCTTTCGCGGGGTCGAATATAGCGAGGAGCGGGGCAGTGCGCAGCGCTTCGCAGACTGCGTGCCATTCCTGAGCGTGTTTTTCGGTCCAGTCAAATACGGTGTCCTTCCGTATCAGGCTTCGAAGAAGCTTCGTTATATCAGCGAGAGTTGGCACATATTTTCCAAAATAGTTTATTACTCCAAGCATACGTTGTACGGCAAGTTTTTTAGTTGGTACGGGCATTTTGCTCAAACAGTCTACAAGAGCTGCATTTGGACGAATTCCTGCTGAGCTGATAACATCGCCCAAGAAAACTATCTTCTGCACTCCAAACTGGCACTTCGCCCTGTTGAATGTTAGCCCTGCGCGTTGGGCTGCGCATAGAGCGGCTTGAAGGCGACTGTCATGCTCTTGCTTGGTTGCTCCCCACACGAGAATGTCATCAATGTACACTCTAACTCCGGGTAAATGGTCAAAAATCTCGCTCAGTGTTTTCTGGAAGACTTTGGGGGCAGATGCAATGCCAAATGGAAGTCTAAGAAATCGGTAGCGCCCGAACGGCGTGGCGAACGTGCATATCTTTGAGGTAGGTTCATCAAGGGGAATTTGGTGAAACCCTGCGTTAGCGTCTAGTCGACTGAAGAAATTCGCACCAGACAGCTCCGCCTCAATGTCTTCGCGTTGTGGCATCTGGTAGTGTTCGCGTTTCAAGCATGCGTTTACGCTTCTTGGATCCATGCATACCCTGAGGCTACCGTCTTTTTTTCTTACAATAACAAGCGGGCTTACCCAATCAGTTGGTTCGTCCACCTTGCAGATGATGTTCGCCTGTTCCATGCGCACCAGCTCTTTCTGTAGGGGTTCCCGTAAGGCCAAAGGAACGCGTCGCGCTGCATGGATCACTGGAACCGCATCGTCATGTAGTACCATACGATATTGCCGCTTCACGCACCCAGTGCCTTCGAAGAGGTGGCTGAATTTCTGCGTCGTTGGGAGAGACCGTTGCGTCATTGGAGTCATCCCTTCAGTGGTTACGAAATCAACCACCCTGGAGACAAGTGCTAGAGATTCAGCCAGTTCGAGACCTAATATACTCTGGCCCCGCTTCACAACGAAGAAATCTGCAAGGCACCGACGCTCGTTGATCGTAATCACCTGAGTTGTCACTCCGTAGTGCATGATAGCGTTTCCGCTATAGGATCGTAAAACGGAATTACTTGCCCTGAGGGGTGGATTCGTTCGGAATCTTTTGTACACTGACAGTGGTAATAAATTGGCTTGGGAACCAGTGTCTACTTTGAATGCAACTTCTTGCTGTCCAACTTGGGCCTTAACAATCCAATCTGTTTTCTGGATTCCGCACACGGTGACGTCCAAGATTGCAAAGTCTTCCTTTTCCTCTTGTACTTCGTCGACCTCATACTTTCTGCAACAAACCGCAAAATGATTTCGGCCTGCGCAGGCGCGGCATATTTTGCCAAAGGCGGGACATTTCCTAGGCTCATGTCTTCGATTGCACTTGCAGCACTGGACAGGAGCTTTCCGGCCTTGGGTGCGATGTAGGTAACGTTTTTCGGTGGCGTCCACTCTTGCTTCGTTACCTTGCCATGCTTCGTTTTGCTTGTTCGCGAGCTCTGCTGCTTTGCAGATTTGTTCGGCCTTCTGGAGCGTCAAGTCCTTCTCGCGTAGCATCTTTTCCCTCAGTTTAGTGTTCCAGGAGCCAAATACGATTTGGTCGCGTATCATCGAGTCAGCAAGCGGACCGAAGTTGCAATACCTTGCTTGCTTGCGCAGGTCTCTTATGAAATGTTCCACTGGTTCAGCTTCATCTTGCGTCCTTGTCCTGACGACATATCTTTCGTAGACTTCGTTTTGCTGCTCTGCACAGTACTCTTCAAATTTCTTTACCACAGTCTGGTAGTCTTGCTTGTTCTCGCCTTCTGCGAATGTAAAGTTATTGAAGACTTCTAAAGCGTCGTCCCCAGCAGCAGTCAGGAGCCTGGCTGTTCTAGCAGCTTCTGTCAGTCGTGTAGCTGGCTCTGTTGCTTGTAGAAACAATTCGAACTTTTGTTTAAAAAGCTGCCAGTTCTTCTGAACATTTCCTGTCAGGCATAGTCGGTCCGGTGGCTTCAGTAGTTCCATGATTGTCGGCACCGGCGAAGCGATGTGGTAGCATCCGCCGTCGATCCCTCTTCTGACAACATGTATCAGACCCAGGTAGGCTGATCAAAAACTGAGACGGTCACCGATGAAGCAGGATGCAGCAATGCCTTGCCGGGTTTATTGTCGCCGCTTATATTAGGCATAATCGGTCGGTGCGCACCGGAGTGCGCATCATGAGTCATGGTCAGCATGACCCAGCACGATACACACCGTACGAAAAGTGTGCTTCATATTAGGAATTCCAAGCTCTTAATTTAAGCTTGGTAGTAAGCACAAACACATATGTGAAAAGTTCAGAGATGTTAAATGTTTAGTCTACCTGTTCTTGGACATCCCGTAGGTACAGCGGAAAATTGAAGTATCGGAGGCGTCTGCAGGAGTAGTTTATCTTCTTAAAATGCCTCGACTTGCGCTGTTGCCCACTTGAATTGCACATCGATATTTTTTGAGTTAGTGGCTCGGCAATCTGCGAAAGTGCCTTAAAGGGAGCGTCTGTAATAAGCGCGCAAGCCGCCGAAAAGTCGACTTAACGTCCTTCTTGTTGTTGGGTGGCCTATTCCCGTGGCCTCGTACGCGAAGCGGTACTTTTCTGGATTCAGATTGAGTCCGGAAGTCTTCATTACTTGAAGTTCAACTTCAAGGTGTCGGAGGTGCTCGTCCAAAGTTTAGGCGAACACAAAAAAACGCAGCCTAAGTACACGAAGCAAGTGTGCTACTTGGCTTCAAGTCTGTCAATACTGTATCCATAACTCGTTTGAAAGTCGAAGATACCGAGCAAAGAACAAAATGCATGACCTTGAACTCTATCAGGCCGTCTGGTGTTATAAACGCAGTCCTTTCTCGGTCTCTCTCGTCAACTTCGACTTGCCAGTAGTCGGCCTTGAGGTTTATCGATGCACCGCGTTGCGGAGTCGATCTAGGGCGTGATCTATCCGTGGGAGAGGATACACGTCCTTCTTCATAATTCGGTTCAGGCAAAGATAATCCACACACAAACATGAGGTTTCACCTTTGTTCTTCACAAACACCACAGGAGATGGCCATGGACTCCTGCACTGCTGAATGATATATACCGTCACGTAACATTTCATCGACTTGTTTCTTGACGGCATCGCATTCTCGCGTCAAAACTCGATACGGGCTCTGCCAGATCGGTCGGGCACTTTCTTCAGTTATGATGCGATGTTTCGCGAGTGAGGTCTGTCAGATTCTTGACAACCCCCAGAAGACATCCTTGAATTCAAGAAGCAAGGCTTTGAGTTGGTCGTGCTTGTGTTTCGGAAGGCCCGTGTTGACGTTGAAGTGTGGTGGGCTCATTGATTCGTCGAAGCAGGTTCGGTAGTATCGAAGAGAGTGACAGCATTGCTGGCTTGCACAAACTCGTCCATGTAGGTGATTGTCGTATCGAAGTTGAGCTACCTATATTCGGAGCCGAAGTTTGTAGCATTACCTTTGTTTTATCATCATGCAGCTCGGCCATGCTTCTTGCGACGCAAACGTGACGGTTCAGAAGCTGGTGCTAGTCGCCCTCGACGTCGCCTTGAAAGTCTATTTTTCAGTGCCGCTGAAAAAGACGCTCGGGAAAGGCGAAACGGTTACCTGCTGTTCTATACCATTCAATGTTGCGATCCTCTGGCGTCGTGTTGGGTAGAAGTGCTTTTTCTAAGGTTATTGTTATTGACTGAGATCTCCGCAGATCGGTGATGGCGGTGTGATAACACAAGCAGTCCATCCCAAGTATCACATGTAATGCTGTAGGATCACAATGCTCGCAGGATAAGTCAGATTATTGACGGTGATTCTTGCTGTGCGGACTCCTGCCACCGTTATTATAGATGAGACGAGCGGTCCACACTTCGAGCCTTTTCGGTCAGCCTTGGCTTTATTCAACGTCGTGGCGAACTGATGACACAGTAATTTCGTTCCGGTGTCGACAGCGACGACGTTGTGGCCGTCGTTAGTGCCTTTCTGGAGGTGCTGCTGACACGTTTTTCTCGTAAAGTACTTTACCATGTGCCATTTACCAATGTTATGACGTATATGCGCACGTAATCCTTACTCAATTCTCAGCAGCACGGCGTTCGTAGTCGTTTTTTGTGTACAACGCTGTTACTTGAAATGACATCTGACTTATACTGCATGGTTTTGGTAAAGATTTCTCTGCTGACTGCCTGTCTCTATATATTCTGAAGAACCTTTGACGTTGTACTCCGCTCAATATTGATTGAAGAACTGAAAATGTATAACTTGGACGACACCGTTGTCACTAAATAAACGAGTATTTATATTTAAGAATGCAAGAGGTTGTTGTGTAAGCCATTCCGGAAAGTTGATGTGTCCTCTAGCATGCCCCAAGGGCCAGCAATGAATTCGCCGTTGTTCCTCATTTACACATGACATCTACATAAATGATATGGGGACTCCCCTTTACTTTCGTTGGCATCATTGTCTGTTGGTGCGACGCCTGTCGTTGCGAGGAGACGCTATGCCACATCCTGTTTGACTGTCCGGTATACGAAAAAAAAAACAGTAAACAGGGGTTGTCTCGAGCCAACGTTTCGACGAGCGGACTTGTTTTCCTCAAGGCCAGAACAGTTACCAGTTAAACAGTTAAACTTTGTTACCTCCGGCGTACACTATCTGCGACCCCTAGCGATACAAAACTAACTGTGTACAAGACCCTTATCTGCCCCGTGCTCAAATACGCGTCACCTGTATGGAACCCCTACAACCAGTGCGAAATAAAACAAATAGAATCGGTACAGAAAAAGGCCATTAGATTCATCTTCAGGCGTTATGACTCTGCTTTTTCACCTACGTCAGCATTACCATCTTTGAACCTATCTCTACTTTCATCGCGAAGGACCATTGAGTCTCGCTTGCTACGACACACAGCGATGCCAGCTACGGATGGTTTTGAATCGACTTGACCCCGGACCATTTTGTGTGCAGAAGATACTAGGACCTTGGGCATCTGCCTCAGTTGCGCAGAAAGCAACTAAAGCACTGCTACTTTACCTTAAGTCAACAAACCTGAGCGACCGCCTGTAAACTGTGTGTGCTCCCCGAGTGTGCTCGTGATTGTGTGTACCTTCTCATCTTTCTGCAACCTCTTATCTCCCCTTTATCCCCTCCCCAGTGCAGGGTAGCAAACCGGATGTGCGTCTGGTTAACCTCCCTGCCTTTCCTTGCATTTTTATCTCTCTCTCTCTCTCAAGTTATTACATTCTATAATTTATTCGACGTGCAAACTTTCGAAAGATCTCTACTTAACATGTTCCAGACCCTCTTCAACACGCCAATACCATCCTTCGAATATGACACCATTCTACGCACGTACTAACACGTTTAAATTTAGCTTCTTTCCATGAACTGTTGAACTTTAGAATAACTTATCCGGTGACATACGTTCTTTGCCCTTAAATGAATTCTTGTTATCCATAAATACCCTTTGACAGTTTGTCTTTTTCCGTTTCACTGTTTACTGTGTTTACTGTGTTCTCTTCCTTGCCACCATGTCTTCATTAGGCCACCATGTGATGCCATGTATTGCCACTTTGTATTTTGCTTTCCTTCGCAAAGTATTACACCATGTTTTGTACCGGCCTGTTACCCACTCCTGCCATAGCCCTTACGGGTTGCAGTATGTAAAAACAAATAAATAAATAAAATAAACAGAACGGATTTCTTTAGCGCTAGCCCGTCTACGCTTCGTATCCTCTACTCCATCCTAACCTAGGTGGTAGAGAGGGTAAACAAGGTTGTTTAGGGCGCCTTCTGGACAATTTTTTTTCTACCAATGCTTCCTTTTGATTGCTCAAGCCGTAAAGGTATTCACCGTCGTCGCTACAGATCCTTCTTATACGCCTCGCTTGTCCGACGAAAATCTCTTGTTTGCTGCGTCGCGGGTGGTGACCAGTGTAATCTAGGTATTGTTGGCTGTCTACCGGTGTTTTGATAACATACACAGTCGCAACTTGTTAAGTTCAATACACTCCGACCAGTAAGTATGAACGTTTCTAAAGGGGCTCTTGAATTCATTCCGTAAGGTACATATACAAAGAAAACCATTGTGAGTTAAGCCCTTCGTCTAGGAATTTCAAACTTAACATTAACTTACGACAACCGTGATCCAGCGACGCGTGTACATCCTCACTTCCCCACCGCTTCCTTATTTTCTTTTTATTCACGGAACACCTGTTCCCTCTTCACTCATACAATTCGTCACAGCACACGCTCTCCCCGCTGTCTCAGACCCCCATATCCAATGATGCCCTCTCCCCCTCCTTCATTAAGACGGATGAGAGGGTACGAAGCGCAGACACGCTAGCGCTAAAGAAATCAGTTCTATTCTAACGTTAAAGAGAACAAGTCCACTTGTCGAAACGTTGGCTCGACACAGCCACTGTTTACTGATTTTTCATCGCGAGCTTCCATCTTCCCTTTCCTGCCGTTTTTTTTGATGTCCGTTATGTGGTGTGCAAAGACGGCCGTCCGTCCTAGTGCTCTGTGTCACAAAACGAGCGCTAAAAATGGGCGCGCCACCAAATTCTTGCGATAACGGGCGGGAAAAACGCCGCGAGGTCAAAAGAAAAAAAAAAGAAACAAACAGCCAAGACTCCCCGGGCGCGCGCTCTCCCCCGCAGAAGCGTGGCTTCACCGACGAACCTCCTCACCCCACAACGGCGGCCGAGCAAGCACTCGATTTTTCCAGAACGAAAGGGGCGTGGCCACGCCGAGTTGAGTCATCGGACGCGGAGGGACTTCCAACCGTCTCGCCCTCTTCCCAGCCTTCGCTGCGCATCGCGCCGACGAAATGACGAGAACCGTCTGGAATGTCGCGCGCAAGGTATTTAACCGAGCAGCCGAGATGAGAGATCAGGAGGAGACGGAAGTGAGCGCCAGAGCGCGTAGAGATTCCGCCGTGTAGTCGGCGAAGGTTTTGGTCCGTAGGGACGAAGCCGGAGATGAAGAGGATTTCCACCTGAGGGGTGAAGGCTCGAGCTACAGGCAAGAGCGTGTGTTTACCGCTATCGAGCGAAGACGCGTGGCAACAGCTGCGTGTGTGAAGCCGACGTGTTTCCGGCGAAGAAGTTTGAAGCTTGGAGAGTGGCCTATTGAAGACGGGAGGTTTCCTGGAAGAGAAACTTCGAGGGCTGCGGAACGACAACAATGCTGGACTTTGCGTGAGTGATTCTCGGAAGAGTATCATCTAGACTTTGGTTCCAAGAACTTGGGACTGAATAGGTTTTCTATCTGTCTAGTCTTTAAGTGTCTTGGTTGTTCAATGCATGCGACTGCATTGTAGTGCGTATTGTTGTCTGTGTCCGTTGTTTTGAGTGTGGCTGATTGTACTGTGTAGTACGTTGTTTGATTGGTGACGTATTGTATGTAGCTATTGTGGAGTGTGCATTCTTGTGTATTGTTTTCGATCTGCCATTATTGAGAATATAATTTGTTTGTTTATCAACTCTCGGCTCTGACTTGTTCTTTGGGCCACAGCCGGCGTCCGCTGGCGCGCCAAAAAGGACCACTTCTAAATTGTCCACGCTTTCGTGGTGCGGTTCGGGGGGCCGATACTTCGGCCCTTGGAATTAGCCCGGCGATCGCCTCCCTAATTAACGGGACATGTGTGACAATTAATCTGGCGTCCGCGAAACAGGACCTTTTGGTGCACAGTGTGTCCAAAGTAGTGAGAAAGAGCCTCGAGTTGTTGATAGTGCTATCGTAAGGATTTTGTGTGTTGTTCAGTGTTCTCGTTAACGAGTGCAGGGGAGTGTTCCGATAGACTGATCTAGGCAGATACTTTTTGCACGCGGCAAGGTTTTATTTGCGAGACACAATGGATCTCGAAAAGTTAGTTGCTCTTGGTGAGAAGATGGGTCTTTCTGGCGCCGAACTACGGAAGTGGGTAAGCCAGAAGGAGAAAGAGGCGGTGGAGAGAGAGAGGTTGGCAGCGGAGAGAGCCAAGGAAGAAAAAGCCGCTGAGTTAGAACGAGAGAGGTTGGCAGCTGAGAGGGTCAAGGAAGAAAAAGCAGCTGAGTTGGAACGAGAGAGGTTGGCAGCTGAGAGAGCGAAGGAAGAAAGAGAGCAACAACTGAAGTTGGAGTTGGAGAGAGAAAAGCTGGCAGCTGAAAGGGCGAGAGAAGAAAGAGAGGCAAAGGAGCGACAGCTGAAAGAAGAAAGAGAGGCAAAGGAGCGACAGCTGAAAGAAGAAAGAGAGGCAAGGGAGCGACAGCTTAAAGAAGAAAGAGAGCTGCAATTGAAGTTGGAGCTGGAGAAAGAAAGACTGGCAGCTGAGAGGGCGAAAGAAGAAAGAGAGGAAAGAGAACGGCAGCGGCAGCACGAGATGGAACTCGAGCGGCTCCGTTTGCAACAGCGAAGTGAAACTCCCGTCCAAGCTAGAGTTGAGAGCAGCGAACGGGAAGATCACGGCTTCCGCTTGAACCCAAGCAAGCTGCTCGTAGCGTTTGATGAAAGGAAGGACGACCTAGACGCGTACCTCCACAGATTTGAGACGATTGCGAAGAGCCAGAATTGGCCAGAACAGCAATGGGCAACTGCTTTGAGTACTTGCTTGAGTGGTGAAGCGCTCAGTGTGTACGGTAGGCTGACGCCGACCGATGCAGCCAACTATGCCAAGGTGAAAGCTGCTTTGCTGAAGCGATTTAGATTTACTGTAGAAGGATTCCGGGACAGATTTCGGACAGGAAAACCAGCTGATGGTGAGACGGCTACGCAGTATGCCACCCGACTTTGCCATTATTTCGACAGATGGATTGAACTTTCAGGGACAGCACAGGAGTACGATGAGCTTAGAGAGTTGCTAATTAGAGAACAATTTCTTACTAGTTGCCACCCAAGCTTGTCACTGTACTTAAAAGAGAGGAAGGCTGACTCACTTGAAGACATGCTTGAATTGGCTGATCAATTCTTGGAAGCGCAAGGTGGCACTAATTTGGCCAAGGTCAAGAAGGATTGTCCCGATGATTCGAAGAAATTGGCTCCCGAAAAAAAGAAGCGTGCACCAGAAAGCATTCCGCGATGTTTTTTGTGTAACCGAGTGGGTCATCGCGCGAAAAACTGTCGAACGATCTTTACGAACCCTACGGTAGTAAAATGTTTTAAGTGTGGTCAGACTGGGCACAAAGCAGACGCATGTCGAAACGGAGTGAGTCAAACTCACCAGGTATCTTGTGTGCAAGCGGCACCGAAATCCGATAATAATGCCGTCACCGATGGATTCGTAGAGTTGAAGAATGGGGAGAAAATTCCTATTGTGGGTGCTGTAATGTCAAAACAGCCAACCGGTGTTACGAAGGGAATGCCAACGCTGCCTGGAAAAGTTGCTGACAAAAAGATTACGGTGTTAAGAGATACCGGCAGCTCCACTGTTATCGTGCGGAGAAATTTGGTACGGGAAAGTGAGTTAACAGGCAAAACTAAACCGGTTTGCCTAATTGACCGTACGGTTCGGATGCTTCCCGAAGCAGAAATTGAGGTTGAAACCCCGTACTTCAGCGGGAAGGTTACTGCTTTATGCATGACGACCCCCCTGTATGACCTTGTCATCGGAAACATCGACGGGGCGCGAGGGCCAAGTGATCCAGAATGTTTGGGAAAAGACCCGAAGATAGAGCCCTCGCTAACACAGCGGCCGCGAGATACAGTGGAGGAGCATCCCGTGACGGATCTCACTAGAGCCCAAGGTGAAGCTGCGGCGCAAGAGACAGCGAAGGAGAAGACGATCGTGTCGAATAAGTTCACGGGCCGAGCAACCGGACTTACGTCGGCACGACCTCAACCGACCGACAGTGTAAAGGAGACGGAGTTGGCCAGCCGGGCAAAATGTAGGGACATGATCAAGCGGGTAAATAAACAGACAGGACCCGTCGAATGTAATGACGCGTTAACGGTGTCGGAAGAGACAACGATGGCTGAGACGACGCCTCAGATATCGTCGTTGGAAGGGGCTCGCCGAAAAAGAACGTGGAAACACAAGAAGAGATCGAGCGAGCACCGCAAGAAAGGACGCAAGCGCAGCTCAAAGTACACAGGATAAGTGCTGAGGTCAAAGCAGAATGTGTTTGGCAGTGTTGAGTGCCATATGTTGTGTTAATGTTGTGGTATCCTGTGTCACAAGTGTCGAAGTGTTGTGCTGTGGTGTGATGTATAGTATTGTACCATTGTTGTAGTGAGAGAACTTTGTACATTTGTATCATTGGGAATGTGTGGTGGAGTGTTGTACTCATGTGCTTGTGGTTGTGTTTTCACGTGTTGTGTAATTGAATTATAATGTACAATTGTATTAAGTGATCTATTGTGAATGTGACGTGTCATGAGCGACGGACTAGGTTACAGTCTGTGAGAGTGTGCGGCGACTGTTCGCGCTCGTTTGTGTGGTTTTGAATATTGTGAGATAATATTCTTAAAGTGGGGGGCAGTGTCACAAAACGAGCGCTAAAAATGGGCGCGCCACCAAATTCTTGCGATAACGGGCGGGAGAAACGCCGCGAGGTCAAAAGAAAAAAAAAGAAACAAACAGCCAAGGCTCCCCGGGCGCGCGCTCTCCCCGCAGAAGCGTGGCTTCACCGACGAACCTCCTCACCCCACAACGGCGGCCGAGCAAACACTCGATTTTTCCAGAACGAAAGGGGCGTGGCCACGCCGAGTTGAGTCATCGGACGCGGAGGGACTTCCAACCGTCTCGCCCTCTTCCCAGCCTTCGCTGCGCATCGCGCCGACGAAATGACGAGAACCGTCTGGAATGTCGCGCGCAAGGTATTTAACCGAGCAGCCGAGATGAGAGATCAGGAGGAGACGGAAGTGAGCGCCAGAGCGCGTAGAGATTCCGCCGTGTAGTCGGCGAAGGTTTTGGTCCGTAGGGACGAAGCCGGAGATGAAGAGGATTTCCACCTGAGGGGTGAAGGCTCGAGCTACAGGCAAGAGCGTGTGTTTACCGCTATCGAGCGAAGACGCGTGGCAACAGCTGCGTGTGTGAAGCCGACGTGTTTCCGGCGAAGAAGTTTGAAGCTTGGAGAGTGGCCTATTGAAGACGGGAGGTTTCCTGGAAGAGAAACTTCGAGGGCTGCGGAACGACAACAACGCTGGACTTTGCGTGAGTGATTCTCGGAAGAGTATCATCTAGACTTTGGTTCCAAGAACTTGGGACTGAATAGGTTTTCTATCTCTCTAGTCTTTAAGTGTCTTGGTTGTTCAATGCATGCGACTGCATTGTAGTGCGTATTGTTGTCTGTGTCCGTTGTTTTGAGTGTGGCTGATTGTACTGTGTAGTACGTTGTTTGATTGGTGACGTATTGTATGTAACTATTGTGGAGTGTGCATTCTTGTGTATTGTTTTCGATCTGCCATTATTGAGAATATAATTTGTTTGTTTATCAACTCTCGGCTCTGACTTGTTCTTTGGGCCACAGCCGGCGTCCGCTGGCGCGCCAAAAAGGACCACTTCTAAATTGTCCACGCTTTCGTGGTGCGGTTCGGGGGGCCGATACCTCGGCCCTTGGAATTAGCCCGGCGATCGCCTCCCTAACTTACGGGACCGGTGTGACACTCTGTGACAATAGAGGAATGTCTTTTTTAAGTCTATTCTTGAATGTCTACCATAGGAGACACCGCAGCTGAGGGTGACTAAAGAACTGAAGTTTCTAAGAAAAGCCAACTCGGACAAACAGCCATGACAGTGACGTCGCACACCATGTGAGCGTAATGGACATGTTACTGACTGCATGTTTGTGTTATATTTCTTTTTCTTCTCACTCTTTCCTCTCCCTCATTCAATCTCCACCTTCCCGTTACACCGTGTAGGGTAGCAAACCGGTTTTCCTGAACTGGTTAACTTCCCCGCCTTTCCTTCCCTACCATTATTTACATTTATTGTCTGTTATTTCTCACTGATATTCTGGCTTCACCAGACATTTCACTGTTTCAAAAGCAAAAGAAATCCCCGGTTGGGAACTTCTACGCAAACGAAGGAAGTATCTGAGACTGAGACTTTCTCACGACACAATTAGTAATCGAACAGGTCTGGACCCCTGACGATATTTTTGCAAGCTGGATTACGCCTCACAGTGACTGGACCACGCTAATAAGATAAAGGAACCTTGTTGCAGGGTTGAAGCATTTAAAGTGTCAATTTTTCCCCGCACGATAGGCCAGTGGAATGGACTGAAGTAGCAGGAGTCACTTCACATGATTTCCGATGAAGGCGGAAATGTTGTAGGCCCGTGTGCTCAGGTTTGGGTGCACGTTAAAGAAACCCAGGCGGTAGAAATTTCCGGAGCCCTCCACTACGACATCTCTCATATTCATATGGTGGTTTTGGGACGTTAAACCCCACAAATCAACCAACCAATCAACCAATCAATCAACCAACCAATCAATCAATCAATCACTTCACGTGATGCATCTTGAAACTCACTGCAGTGTTTTCAGAAGTGTGTTTGGGCGGTTGTGTAAGCACGAAACGGTATCATGGAACCTATTTTCAGTATTGTGTACTCCCGTGTGCCACTACGTAAGTTCACAGTGAATTGCCCTTTATTGTACTCTTGAAGTGTGAAAATCTGCATACTGTATATTGAAATATTCTATACCCTTCCCCTTTCTTCTGTAACGCCCTTGGGCGCTGTGGGTAAAGGGTGTTTTTGCGATGGTGCTTCAAGCATCGGCTGTCTGTCTGGTGTATTAATGGACCGCCACCCAATGGGCATTGATTCGAATCCCACTTGATCCTGTATTTACTTTCTTACAGCGTGCGATAGCGTTAACGGACACCGGCGGCGGCCAACAATGCCTCCGAATTTGGCTCATGTGATCTCATAATGGCTTTCACTGTCAAAAAAGAAAGTATGCCGCTATGATTATCAGAGTCTTTTGGTTGTTCTTCGTTGTTTATCGTTCATTCGATATAATTGAGACGCAAAGACGGTGTCGCACTTGTTCTGAAGTGTTTCCACCTATTAGGTGTTTCGCTATTGCTTCGTGATATATTGTTTAAACGTGGCGTTCAGTTTGTGTTGCTTTCCTGATGGAATATCAGAAAAAAACCGTCACACACTCTCGAAGGTACGATGTTCTTTTCTTGTAAACGGGCTGTACTCACGCAGTTGCGAAGGAGCTTGCAATTTTCGTTTTACAGCGAGAGCAGTTTTGAGATCACAGCAAGGGCTGCGCGCGGAGCCGTATGTTATTCGCCGGTATCTGCAATATTGCACAAAATAAGGGAAAAAAGAACTTTGTAAATAAAACACTAAGCACACAGAAAGATTCGAACCCGGGTCCCCTACGTGCCAGCCCAGCGTTCTATCGCAGAAAAACACCGCTGATTGAAACTCAGTTGCAAACTTGTCTTAGGTAGGCTTGATGTCGGGAAATGAATTGGGTAATATGAGTAATAAAGCGTTTTAGAGAAACAAAGGAACGCCACACAATGCGAATTGCGTAACGAGGGGGTCGTCCAATGATCCAGCCCATTACAAAAACTTGTTCTTGATCACCTATTAACTGTGGCGCATAACCACATCAGTCATACTTCTTCGTCATCGTCAGCCATCGCATAAATACTTTGCTCGAAATTCCTCGCATGTGTGTAGTGGATACCACGTTTCTCCGAAGAATGACGAAGGATAGCATAATGAATGCCGGACAAAAATTGATTATTTATGGCGTAGTGGCTACCCAGCAAGTGCGCGTGTAGCAAGTAACCAAAGAGTGTTTAGACGAGGCTCTGAGAGGCCGCTCTTCCAGTTTTCGCTGAGACAGTGGTGCGCGTTCCGTGCAGGCCTGGTGGTTTTTAGGAGCGAAGCTCCTTAGGGCATGAGTCTGTACATCCTATGGAGTTTGTTGTTGTGATGTGCGTAGCTACCGGTGGCACATACCCGCTCTAGAATGGGTATGTGCCACCGATGGCGGTACTCGTAGATGATGCTTGTATGTGATAAAGTTTAAACATAGTACAAGAATGCACCGTTCATACTCGTTGGTGATTTCAACTTTGATAATGCTGACAAGACCAATAATTGGCTTATCCAACATGTGGCTTCTAGACATGCCCTCAGATGCATATCGTATGACCACATAAAACCAACCACAATCCGAGGCACATGAATTGACCAAGTATTTGCAAAATTTCCACTGTAACCAATACAGAAACCGCTCACCCTTCATTTCACGGACCATAAAGCCGTCATAATGAAGGGACATCGCAAGTCATACATAGCCTCTAAGAACAAATAAAAGTTGATTTCTATATATACACACACACCCATAGTGTTTCTCATGATGTCTTTAGATCATGATCGACTGGGTGAACTGCACACGGAAGATTCACGGTTTTACCGTTTTACCGATGATTCTCCCCGGAGCTTCGCACATTCGTCATTATTCACCCCGTGGATATGCTGCGACTTTTTTGTGTCGTGTTTCGATGGCACGAACATGAGCCTTGCAAACAGCAGCTATCTGCGAAAGGATAACGTGGCGTAATTAATACGGCTTCGCGTCTGTTGTTCTGGGAGAGAAAGAAAATTGCGAATAAAAAAACAGAAACAAAACAAAACACGCGAGGCAATAAGGGATGGCTCCATGATACGCAATCATGCATGCAGACTAAATAGAAATAAAAACAGCGTCGGGGAAGCGGTGTTTAGCCACCCAATGTCGCCACCTGCAGGAGGACACAGGCGGCACGAGAGTGTTGACCGAGCAAACGTGGCCGCTGTTTGCCGCCGCGTCAGGGATCAAGATTCGAACGCAGTCGATGCAAGGATGACTGCCCACGCGAGCCAAACACCGTCGAGTCAAACACGGGCACATGTACGGCTCACGCATTCGCTCTGGCGGCTGCAGGGAAGGCGAAGCGCAAGGAAAGGAACGCCACGCCGTCTTGCAGCGGCGCTAAATGGCCGAATATTCGTCTGTCAGGTGCAGAAAAAAGGTGCACAGCAAGAGCCTGAAGATTATATGCAGAGTAAACAGCGAAAAAAAAAACAGTTTATGCTTACCAGTTCTTTATGTTCTGTCTTGAGTATGTCCCAAAGAGTCCGAAGTTGACTAGGTACGCGCGAAAGTCTACGTACGTGATACTTCCTGTATTAGTGCCCACTGTGACCAAGATTCGATGACGTATCCACGTGGCGTCATTTTTTTTCTTTGGTGGTGGCAGTGGCGCCGGCGCGAGGTGGCCCCACAGATACTGTTTGCGTCAACTGCGTTTAGCAGTTCGAAACTACCACCACGCATATTTGTTTTGTAATGCGAGTTATTTCTTGTGTACCGCCCTGCGGCGAGATGTTATTTCGCACTTAATTCGTTTTGGAGAATTCTAGTGGATAATATTTTGAAGAACGGAGCATTAAGCGAGTTGCTGCCGCCCACCGACGGCGACAGCAAGAGCGGTGCCAGGGGAGAGGGGGGTAGGGGGGGGTAAGCTTGAGCCACCACGAGATTCTCACCTGCCCCCCTTTGCCACCCTCCCCCAAAGCAAGCATAGTCAAAACACAACGCATAAGCTCTGTGCCTTTCCCCTGAAGGAACACAATTGTCATCGATGCCCCTCCCCCCCCCCCCAAAAGAAAACAAATCACAGCATATCCAGGAAGTGCATGATGATGAGTGTGGTGAAGCATCCGTCCGTACATTCGTTTTTCTTCCGACCATCCGTGCGTCCATCCATCCGTGTGACCGTCCGTACATCTGTCTGTCAGTCCGTCCGTCCATCCGCCCGCCCATCTAGTGAACACTCGAAGTACCACCATCTCACATATTTTCATCATATATTTGGTATATAGAAGTACCGCTACCTAGCGGACATTTTAAAAATTAAATGAGAGGTGGCACTCGCGCACTTTCTTATGGCCTGCGCTTCATGTCTACTTCCCACATTTCACCACCTCTAGTTCGTGGCTGTATACTAGTTCACGATATTCATGGCACTACGGCCCAACCCTTCGCTAAACCTTGCTAAAACCAAGGAGATTACGCCCAGCGAGTTTAACGTGGCAACCCTTTGTGGTCAAATCGTGCTCAAAGTGCGTCCTTCTGATACTAGTTTTTTTAGTAAGCATCAAATTCAAGGCAATTTTTATTGGAGATTAAGTTTCCAATACTCGTTTCGGTCAGTTATTTTATCATAACAACCATTTGTAATTTATGATTAACGTGCGCGGGTTTCCTCCTCAATTGAAAAGGGTGCATGCGTGCTGTTCCTCTAGCCCGGCCGTAGGGGTGGCTACCTACTACTACGATGACTACTACTACTACTACTACTACTACTACTACTACTACATCACGGACTCACGACCCACGGCATAAGGAGCTTCGCCTCCCGAAATTCTGCACCACACCTGGGTGATAGTCTGTGCAATCGCCACGCTGAGTTGGCCCTTCATGACGTGAGCAGAGCTCGAGCGACGAGAGGCACGCGCTTCCACCGGGGTACAACAGCCAGGTTTGCGCGTGAGTTTATGACGTTGGAGGTTGGCAGTTCTTGCAAGGTCTGTGGCAGGCTGCGGTTCGACTCTACTCTGTCTACACCAAGGAAAAGCATCGGCCAAGAAGACCACTTTAAGCCCCTAAGCTCAACTATAGCGTCGCTGTTTCTTATCAAGTCAAGACAAGATCATTGACGATGTGGCGCATACCCACGCTGGGGGATTGGCCAAGAACCGGATAGTTTTCATGAATTTTTCGTTTAATAACAGATTAAAATTAATCCATTTACGAGTCATAGAAGAAAGATGCAACAAGACGAATTTGATGGTTGAATTGTAAATAATCTGTAGTGTAATGCAATAAAGCGTCGTATTTGATTTAATATGAATTTGGAAATTTCAAAATCTACCGAACAATAATTTCAACATTTAAACTTCTTTGAACTTTTGACGAACTCCTGCAATGCGTCAACCATCTTCCCGTCGCTGTGGCCTAGACACAAAGCCCCGAAAGAAAGCACATTTTCAGCATTTAAATCTATTCCGAGAAGGTGGCAAACGGCTCCTAAAGTGTTTTTACGCAAGGCAGAGAATCTTTTACAATAAATGAGATAATGTACAGTTGACTCATTTACTCCACAAACAGGACAATGAGGGGAGGCTGCCAGACTAGCTCTGTGTAAATATAAATTCAGCTGTGGAATTTGACAGCGCAGTCTAGTGATTGCGACTTCCGTTCCTCGCGTTTGACATATTTTACTATTCCTTTTTTACAATTTATTACTATTTTTACTATTCTTATGATTCATACGGCTGGTGTAAACTTCGTTTTTTTCCTCTCCTTTTCTCGCTTTTCAGATTTTCTTTCTCAAAGTGTAGATAATGTCAATTATCGTGTCTCTGCCATATAGTTTTATACACCGGTGGCTTTGAAAAAGAGTAGAAGAGAGGACGTCAACGTGGGTCTATGTTCTCTAGCAGTCATAAAACCTTGGGGGGGGAATACGTTTCGGCGCGTGTTGAGTAACACGTTGTCGACACGGCGCTGCACACAATGCGATGTCGATTATGAGTGAAATAAATCACTGCGAGGTGAAGCAAATAATTATAGCGGTAGCTGCGTTTCTTTGTGCGGTGCGTATACAGCTTTCCCCTCGTTCACTACACGCTTGCTTTTCGGCCCTGAGAGGCACATGCCGGCCTACTGCTGTGTCCACAGTCCCGTCGTAAAGAATACCGCTAAAGATCGAAGACGCATTCGAAAGAAAAGTCTGGCACAAACAGCAGAATTGATGATCCTTTTGTGGCGGTTCCTTTCTCGATCGAAGACCTCATCACTTTCAGGGGCCGGACAAAGGAGCGTGTAAGGCGTTACCGGGCTCGTCCATTGTCCGGCGTTCTTCGGGGCGCCGACAATTTTGCTCTGCTTTGTTGTTTTGTCCGCGCCCGTCCTCGCAAACAGCTGCGTCGAGGAGCAGAGGGACCCACGGAGACGTTTTTGCGGACGAGTGCTTTGAGCCGAAAGGAGCGTCGGCAGCACGATTGGCGCCGAAAGTCGGAAGATGCCATGGGAGATGCCGGGGTAGTTGTATGATAGGTGTGAAGATGTAACGTCGTCACTAAGTCACGTATCAACCGAGTTTTAGGCGTTTTATGACGACTTAATTATATGACATTGTCACTTGGTCAAAGGGGGTCTATATCTCAGGCAGTACCGCACCAGGTAAGGGGAAGAGGGCTTCAGGGAGGCGGGAAATAATACAATCAGCTGAAAAAAATGCCTTTATTGCGCTAGACGAACGCCTAAGGCACGCTGTGAATTCTTGCCTCTAGGATGCGCGAATATATATATAGGGATTCTATTTGTAGATATTGCACTCCGAATCCAAAAACCACGTGCCGATTCAAACTTTTGAAATGCAAAATAGACAAAAAAAATGCACGTATCTCCACGAAGTGAGTGATGACGAGTGGGCGAAGCTCGATCCTAAGGTTCATAATGCCTACGTTGAAGTCGCCGATGGCTAGTATAGGTGGTTTGTGCTTGTAGTTGTTTTATATTGTTTGGTCCCAATCATGATTGTTGTTCGTATATTGTAAACCCCTCTTTTTTTATTCACACACACTTATATCTGTCGTCTATAGCAATGTTTTCTAACCACGGTGACAGCGGACAGCGAGTGCTGACGACAAAGATAGGTACCAAATGCCATAATGTGTACGTTAAATTTGCCTACTAATATGAAGGGTTTGTGCTTGTATAGGTGTTTTTTAGGGGCGAAGCTCCTGAAGGCATGGTTCACTCGTCCCTTGTATGTATGCTTGTATGTAGTAACCACCTCCCAGCATATCCACGGAGTGAATGATGATGATGGGGCGAAGCTTCGGAGGTTTTTATCGGCAAACCGTGAATCATCCGCTGGCCGCGTACGTCCGTCCGTCGTCTGTCTGTCTGTTAGACGCACGAATGAACGCACGGACGGATGTACGGACGTACGGACGCATGAACGGATGAATGGATGCACGAACGGAAGCGCGGATGGACTGACGGACTCTTCGCCCTACTCACCATCATTCACTACGTGGACATGCTGTGGTTTTGTTTTCGCCGCTGTGTACCAGTTATAGGTTTGATACGACTGTGGACGCTGATACATCGACGGATGCCGGACAAGCCTATAGGCTCTGAGGAACTTCGCCCCAAAAAGCGACCGTGTACCCTGCCATATTTCGTTGTGCCACGTCCCGTACTCTCGTCCAAGTTTTCTTCTGGCTGAGCTGCACGCATGAACTGCGCATAAGAAGCGCACAAGGGATATTCCCCGCAAAACATTATAAACTCGACTACAAACGTTGACAAGGATAATTAGCGCATAAACCCAACAAGCAATAAGGGGAGTTAATGAGTGAGCGTGATTACGAAATAGATACTCTCCGCTGGAGAAGAGAGGGTCGTCTTCGGTCTTGTAGGCTCCATTATTTGTGGCTTTGTGCAGTGAGGCAACCGCCGTTCATGCGAGTGCACTGCGGAAAATTGGTTCTATGCTAATCCTTCAAATGTGCCTGAAGTGAGACCTTGTTAGTGCGAGCCGCTTCTGCGAGGCTTCTTGTTGGCATAAATTTTAACATTTTGAGATAACCGTGCAACTAGAGGTGCTTTGCACGTGCTGTTTTTCGGTAAATGCGCTCCGATTGTTTGCATAATATGTATTATGGTCTCTCTGGCTCCTCGTCTCAAGCCAGCGTATGCACAACTGAAGATGATGACGAACACCCATGGCGATGATTTTATTTCGTAAATTAGGAATCACTCCGAATTCCGAAAATATTCTTTCCCTTGGGGCTTCTTATTCGTGCCACAGAAACAGGAGCGTCTGTATTGCCGTCTGCGAATTTCTTAGAGACATAAGAACGAATTGTCAAGTTATTTTCGATCAAAAGTATATTTGTGACTTCATCACACTAATTTGATCGTATTGAATACTAGAGTTTTATACTTATATAATCCTTAGACGAACGAATATTTCATTTTCCGTCACGTAAATTTCAAACATTTTTCCTTATTTTAACCTCCGGCTAAAAATGGCCAATCTCCCGAATAGTGGATACGAGCCACTTGTAAAGGGACACGCAAGCGAGCAAGCAAATATGCACGAAGAACGTAGACTTGTCTAGTGAACGTCCGCAATATTTGAAGAGACAATGTTTGCAGGGAAGAACGAGCTGTTTAACCTCAGAGGAGGCAACAATTCAAGTGACTGTCTCAGGCGCGTGACCGCGACGAGCGTGGGCTCAGAGCTCTGAATGCGCAGAAATAAGGATGCTCCACTTTTATACGAAGCATGGATCCAGTAGCGGAACTGTGCCTTATTTCTGGCTTTGATAGAAGCGTTACAACGAGAATCAACGAACACATGCGTTGATTGAGTAGCCGGCCCCGGGCGCATATCGCTTGCCAAGCACGACTACTAACACTGGCGAGTAAGGGTAGCTCGTGGTCCGACGTACCATCGGAACTCAAGTTGAAGTGGTGCCAGTTTTAAATTTGCATATTTTTTATTATAATATTATTAAGCAAATTCTAAACATCGATTTTAAACGTGTCCGAAATTACTGCGATTTCAATTCAAGATATATATTACTCTGTCTGGTCGAAATGGCAAAAAAAAAATATTGCACTCTTTCTCAATTTATGTGTGCTTTATCCTCCTTCTGTTAGGATTAGGTATCACTCGAAAGGCCTTAAATTTCAATCCCCCTGAGTGGGCAAGAGCCATAGTGGAGGTATCAACATCATCATCATCATTATATCGACCAGGTGAACCCTATATTTATAAGGAGCGGTGATACGCATATAATAGGTTGCCGTTGTTGGCGTATTTGAGCAAGTGGCGATACTCAATATTGAGTTTATTGCTTCAAATTCTGGTTTTGGATACTTGTGGTTACGTTTTCTTTTTTTTTTGGAGGGGGGCGGAGATGGGCTGATAATTATAACTGACCGTTTAAATATGAAGGCGCATTTCCATGTCTTGAATAAACAGGCACTGAAAAAAGTGGCAAAAGAAATGCAGACCATATTTTTGAGAAAGATTACTTTTCGGAGGGTGGCTCCTTAAAAGGTTATACGAAAGGCTTGCTTCCTCCCCCCTCCCCCAAAACAAAAAGACACCTATATAGAGCAAGCGGTGCAGTATATTTTGTAATGGTCGCAACAAGCTGCTGTTGGATTCATGCAAACACATCGAGCAGCCGCCTTTACATAGATGCAGCAGTATAGTATATCGCATTTTCTGGTCTTGTCTCAAGAACAGAGTATGCTCAAATTCGAAGCAGCACTGAAGGGACTTACACTGCGCGCAAATCGTGGGTCCCGGTGCCGATTCGGCAAACTAGCGCAACAATTTCACTGTCCATTGCAGCCACTGGAACCGCCCTCTACCGGACCGTCTTTTGTGTCGCTCGACAAAGAAGGCTTCGAGCGGGAAACAGCTGGCCCCTTCGGCTGTCTCTATCACGCACCCCGCCCCCCAAACTTTCCTTTGGCGCCAGTAGGACATAGCGAGACTGTGGGGCCCTTAGCGACATTGCCATGGGCGCGTCCAAAGAACATATTATAGGAAGAAACGGTTTCTTATTACAATAGCAAAGCAGGCGCGCCAACAGCGCTCTGGAAAGAGCGGCTGCTGCCCCCCTTTGTGCGCCGAGAACCCATAAGGGACGTCATTAAGGCGTCAGAAACAAACTAATGAGTGTTACTTTCTGACGCGGAAAGAAATAATTTCGTTTTGCTTCTTTGCTATACAAGGTAAACGCAGAGAGGGCAGAATTCCGAGCGAGAGCTTATACGTCATGTAATCGGTCAATACGTTCGAGCACCGAAGCATATCGCTCCACCGAAGGCCAAGTATATAGACTTCGGTATGAAATATCTATAGCAAACCAATTTGATGCGAAAAAATAATAAGAAAAGCGCCAAGAGATATTTGTTCTTACATATTCAAGTTAGCCAAAGAAATATATTCTGCTATCGGCAGAGAGAGATTTGCTGGTTTCCCAGGGTTTCAGGCGGGGCGAGAGCGTTCTTCGTAAATTTAGCAGCCCAGGCGCACCCTGTTGCTTTGCCAATGATTGTAGAAGGGTATATTGAAGGGTGGGTTCGTATAAATGTGACGTATGAAAAGCAGCGGGGTTGAGTACGTCGTTGCCTGTTCACATGCAGTGAACCACTCCGCGCGAGCTCCACTAGCAAAGCGTTGAGTGCCGCAGTGTTCGCTCTAACAACACAACAAACGCTTTGTTGTCTTTGACGCCCCCCCCCCCCCTCCCCCCAACGCAGAGTACTGCGTTCACTTCCGGGACGCGGGGAAGAGAAGGGCTTCTACGCCCAGGCGGTACACAAAGGGCACAGGCCGGCAAACTTACTCTTGAGTCGATTCACTGATACTCAGACCGAGCCATATGAGTCTGAATCTGGGTGATTGATCCTTTGGTGAGTTTTGGTATGAGTGAGTCCGGCTGAGGTAATTTTTAGTGAGTCTGAGTCAAAGAGAGTTCCGTTGAGGAAAATTTTGGCGAGTCTGTGTTTGAGTGAACCCAATGAAAAAAAATATATATATATTTCATGAGGGAGCCTGATTGAGCTCGATATTTTTTGCTGACAGGACAAAGACAAAGGGGGACCATGAGCACGCCGCTTCTGGCAATGGCCGCTTTGGCTCGCCGTTCTTGGAAAGCTTTCTCGCGGATACATGCTGCGCACCCAGCGATGACCTCTGCCCTATCGCGTGAGCTAGGGCAGTGGGTCTCCAGTAAGTGCGGCTCAGCGCAGTACGACCACGCGCTAAGCACCAGGCACTACTCTTTGGCTAAGCGTACGGAACCGGGTCTAGCACAAAAAGTAAACGCTCTCACCGAGGGTGCTGAGGCACCGAGCCTAGCTGCACTCCGGCGATTCTCAAAAGAGTCGTCGACAACACGCTGCAACTAGTGCGCTCGTTGCAGCGTGTAATCTCGCTCGCTGGATTTCGTGCCGACCGGCTGTGGCTTCGCGATTTCCGACGTCAGCGTAGCTCTGGCCGACCAGCTGGGCTGGCCCTACGTCATCTCCTGACGCCGATCTCCGACGACAACGTAACTCTGACCTACTGAACTTGCCCTATGCCATTTCCTGACGCCGACAAGAGCTCTCGCAAGTGGTGCCCCGTTCTCGGACTCCTGTGACCGTGTTTCCATCTTTCCTATCTCTCTTATCCCCTCATATGTCCTCGCTCGCTGTCCCAGTGCATCTCTCTCCCTCTATAGCTTTAATCCTACTCTTTTAATCCCTCCTCACCCCATCCCTTGTGAGCTACTGTTGAGGTGTCGCACGCTGATGCAGACAGTTACGGGGCTCACTTTTCTCTTCTTTTCCGTCTCCCTCTTATAGCCACAATCGTTGCAGCGTGTAAGCACGTGGTTTTTTGACGGTAGTGGTGGTGGTTAAAGAGGAGAAAGGCACCTAATTTCTGCAGTTCGGTAGGGAGCACGGCGCAGTGCCTTTTTTTTTTTTGACATGGCGTCGCGCGTGAATAGGTGAAGCCACTGACCCTAGTAGAGATCAGTGGGCGAAGCTGAGCCCTTTCTTTCTTCTCAAGGGCTTTAGGTGCGTGTGGTCAGGCTTTTACACAGATCCGCTAGGGGTGCAAGCATGTCCCAGCGCGCTATACCAGCGCGTGCGCGTCTCGAGACCACGCGCAGCGCCACCACGAGAACGAGCTCACGAAAAACGGTGGTGCCACTTACTGTCCCGGGTGAACGGGAGAGGGAAGGGATTAGCAGGAAGCTCGCGCGGAGGCTTCGGATGCACCGCGGGATCCCCACAATTCATACATACATACATACATTCATACATACATACATACATACATACATACATACATACATACATACATACATACATACATACATACATACATACATACATACATACATACATACATAGAGTGCGAGGAGTGTCCAACGATTGTAATATTGCGTTTCAAAGGCTTGAAAAGATGTGATTTGCACAACGAGTGGTTGGTTGAAAGGCCCGCTAATTAAAAAAGCGCAGAGACATAGTTAATCTTCATCATCAGTAAAAACATCAACAAAGTAATCAGATGCGTAGGTTCGTGCGTTGCCTTAGCGACGCGTAGTTGGTACGTCGTCGATTGGAAAAATGAAGGTTTATGGCGTTATAGTGGGCACTGCGCAACAGCGGTTGCCGCTGGCATTCCGCAATGAAATTCTCACTCAGTAGGATACTTTGAAAGGATCGATGGTATACGAGCACAGATGTTGCATTCCTTACGGCACCGTTGAGGTTTCCACCCGGCAATGAAGCCAGGCTATAGGGAATGAGAAAGCGATGCCAGTGGGGCCACATTACCCTATTCGCATTCTATATACTCTTGTAAGTCCAAAATCAAGATGGGAGCCGACAGATGGAAACAACGTCGTGGAATAATCATGGTGAACAGTGGAAGTGCCTCAGACAGGCTGGCCGACTTTTCACGTGCCACCATCAGGAGATGACGTCACTACTAACCCCTTTAATCTAACACACTAAACCTGAAATGGCGCCTTTGAGAAAAATAGGTCCTCCAATCGAAACGTCGGCCAGCCTGTCTGAGATTTCCAATGTTCACCCTGATTATCCCACTACTCCTGAAAGCAAAATTCAGGTGCCTTCCAAGTCTTTCTTTAGGGGCGAAGCTCGTCTTAGTCTAACCAGAGTCCTTCAATGCTTCAATAATATTAAAACACTCTGGTACCGGTGAAGAATAATGCCTGAAAATAGTATTAAAGGACTCTGGTGTAACTTTGTCATGCGTCACACGTAACCGAGAAAAGAAGAGACACGAAAGAAAACAAGACAGTATGTCCCGAACAGTACAATAGACGGAGGATATTCTATTAATGGCGCTGTACCGCTACCCTCCGATTGGCTGCAGCGCGGGCTGTGCCTGGGTACGCTGACAACGTGTGCCTCTCTCAGTCCTCTGGATAGTCGCCGTACGTGGCGGATCGTTGGTGGGGCATGGACAAAGCAGAGCGGCGGGCGCGTTGAAGACGCTTGCGCTCGGCTTCCTTGGCTCGCGTCTCGTCTGCGTTACCCGCGCGCCGTCTGAATTCTCGAACGCCATCAGATTCAAGGACGCATGCACGGACAAATGGACACACGGGCGGATGAATGGACGTACGCTTCGCCCCACTCATCATCATTCACTACGTGGATATGCTGTGATTGTTTTCTTTCTTGCTGCCTAAATAGCCACCGAGGCATTCATACCATTGTCACATGATCGTGGTAGTGAAGAAGGAAGCAACCTGGCTTTTTTTTAGGGGCGAAGTTTTTTATAGCGGCACCTGGTCGTCCCTCGTAACGGTTGTAATATGTAACAAGTTTAACATTTTGACCTCCAAGGTGGTGCCGGTGAGAGATTTCTTCTGTGCGTTGTTGTACAATAAAAAATAGTGCTCAATGTACGTGCCAATGGCTTGTTATAGGCAATGAGAGATAGGAGCATTCGGCTTTTAGTTAACACGCACGCTGCGATCCCCATTAGCAGCCATTGGCATGTACATTGAGCACAATCTGAGAAGAAAGGGTTGCTACGTTATACTCGCTGGGTGTAACCTTCTTAGTTTTAGAAAAATTTAGCGAGCGTTGAGCCGCAGTGCCATGAATACAATGAACTAGTATATACCCTGAACTCGAGGTTGTTAAAGGTGGGAAGTAGATACGAAGTGCAAGCCGTAAGAAAGTAAAAGCCGAATTCTCCTGTCTCTCATTTCCCATTAGCAGCCATTGGCATGTGCATTGAGCACTATCTGACAGGAAAAGGTTGCTACGTTATACTCGCTGCGCGTAACCTCCTTGGTTTTAGAAAAGTTTAGCGAGCGTTGGGCCACAGTGCCATGAATACAGTGAACTATTATATACCATGAACAAGAGGTGGTTAAAGGTGGGAAGTAGACCCAAAGCACAAGCCGTAAGAAAGTGTGCGTGTGCCACCTCTCGTTTAGTCCTTGGAATGTCCGCTGGATGGCGGTGCTTCTATATGGGGAATATATGATGAAAAGATGCGATATGGTGGTACTTGGAGTGTTGAATAGATGGACGAACGGACACACATGCATGGATGGACGCAGGGGCGGATGTAAGAACGAACGCAGGGACGGATGCACAGATGAACGCGCGGATGGGTGAATAGACGCATGGACGGTCACACATACGGACGCATGGACGTATGGAAGCAAGAACGAATGGACGGACGAATGCTTCGTCCCACTCTCTATCATTCACTCTGTGAATATGCTGCCAATATTTTTCATCATAGTTTGATTAAAGGAGACGCCGTAGTAAAGAACTCCGGAAATTTTCTTATCTAGTGCTCCTTAACGCGAACTGACATCGCACACTACACTGGCCTCTACCATTCCGTCTCCACTGAAATGCAAACGCCGCGACCGGGATTCAAGCCGAGGCCCTCCCACACAAATCTCCCGTAAACAATGACGACTCTGAGCACGTGTGAATCTGAGCAATTTCTGAGCAAATGGTGATGAGATATTTTGATATTAAAGTCGACTTTGCCATAGAGCACCTGCCGACATAGATAACAGCTTGACGTCAGGTATAACAGTATACTAATTCTGGCACTTCCAAAATGGCAGCTTCTGCGCCACCAACCAAGCCGCGGTGCGGAGCAGTCGTGAAAAATTCACGATATCTTGCGCTACAAAGTCATGAGAAACCCGCACCAAGACTCGTTGCGACGTTAGGTACCGTGAGAATCAAGACCAGCTTTTAAGGATATACTGTAATTACTTGTTCAGGGTGTACTCACGCTTGTCAGTACATTTTCTAGAACACTGAGAGCTTTGTCTTCTGTACGAAAAAAGAAATTAAACTTCTTTGTCAGTATGACCCTTTATAGACAGAACTTTTTGTTAGACGAACTTGTGCTCAGGAACTGAAAGTTCAGTGCAAGCAATACACGCTGTGCACTGATAGTTCCAGTCGCAGTCGTCGCACGCCGGTATTTGATCAGTGGTAAGGCGTGTCGGCAATTCTGCACATGGCATCAAAGTTTTCAGGCTCGTCGTTAGTGACCGCATTAGTTCTGCAACGCCCTGTTAACGTTGTGTGCTCAAGGTTATCAGAACAATTTACAATAACAGGGAATATTCCTACACAATGTATTTGCGTGCGTGTATGTATCCCTTGGGTTGACTGTTTGTATCATTGAGATGTGCTTCGTTAAGGGTTGCGACGATCACATTTGCTAACAAACGCCTGCTCTTTCAGTCAACTCAATCAATCACCCTTCATTCATTGTTCTAATAGTTAATTGTCTGGTATTTTAAGTAACATACCCTCCAATATCATATGCGCCCAATATTTAACTCGAACCAGAATCTTCGCGCCTGTTTCATTTTTTTAAAGACACAATGTCTCAAATATGCGTTAAACCAGAAGTGAGAGTTCTACCGGAAGTGCTTGGAAGAGAAACGAGAGCGTCAGTCGTTGCTCGTGTAGCAAATAAATTGCGGGTTTTAACGCACTCTGCACGTCTCTTGTCGTGTCATGCGGTTCACTTTCTCCTTCAGCCGTATAATGTTTTTTTTTGCAGCTCCTGTCTATTCCTCTGAATTCCCACAGTACATGCGTTGTTCGGATTTTTAAACACAAACACGCAAGGATGGCTGGCACATTCCATCCTGGCGCTCTCATCGCCTCACAGTTTCAACTGACATTGCGGCACACGTGCTGAAAATGCTACGTCATTGAACGCTGCTTTGTGCGAGAGCCTTTCTTGTCTTTCCTTCAAGCAAGAGGCCCTCGGACAGTCGCTTCATCTGTCTTCGCTTTTTTTCAAGGCGTCGAAATCCTCTCGATCTGCTCTTCTCGCTGTCTGTCTCTTCGTCGATGCCGTTTGTTGGCACATTTCCCAGAGATGTATCTTTTTTTCCCCTGACACTCTCGATTCTCTGCAGTTTGCGTTGTGTGGATATATCATGGCGAGGCGAGCTTTATAATATCTTCATTTGGCATTTTGTTGTTGACCCAGTTCTTCTGCGGTGCCTGCTGCTGTGTTCCGCTTTGGGAGCACTCTAGACGATGGGCCTTCATTGCCGATTCCACATGATGGCGCTTGGAGGCACGCTTTGCTGCCGCACTGTTCTTCCGACGGCTGTCCAGTCTAAGACGCTCATTTTTCGGTTTTAAACATTTTTCTCACGTTCGAATGCCGTTTCAAAGTGTTATTGCGTTTGTTGGACTGTTCCTCGTTCTTTTTTTTGGTCCTAGGTTGTCTTTTTTACTTATTATTACTCACCCTGCCACTAGAGTTTGTGATTGTATTCACAGATCGATTGTTATATTGTCACAATGCAGAAACAGCAGCAGTCGAATCCAGGAAACTCACTTTAATTGTATTAGAATACTGGCAAACTGATCGAGAGAGAACCTCGTCTTCTTCACTCGCTGCGCGTGTTCCTCGTTGTGCTCTTCGCGCTGCATATTCAATGTGGCAATATAACCAATGAAACCTTTTTGAAAAAAAAAAACCGTAACTGAAGCCGTTTTATAATTGGCGCAACATTATGTTCTTGACAGCTATTTATAAGCAGTGGGCACACCTCAGCATGAAACTTCTTAATTTGCATTCTCTCAACTAGAATACAGGAGATCAACGACAATGTCATTCGGCCAATGAACAGAACTGAGAATGTTATCTGAAAACGAGGTGGAGTGGAATATTTCGGGTCGATGCCTGGAATGGTCTTCCAAGCACCCACCCTAGCCGAGTAGTTTCATTGTTTTAGGGCATTATTCAAACGGGCCCTGTGATTAACTTTTAAAATACGCTTGTTGGACTTGAGGAGGCATTTCGTTCGACTCTTCTTTGTCTTGACACTTCGACAATGACTCCTAATAGATCGCCCAAAAAATTTGCGCATAAAATTGTCTTGTAATACAACATTCCGTCTCGAACTAACGCGTTTTTTTTTTTCGTTTCGTGTTGAAAGAACGGCAGTTGTGCGCAACGTTGTGCAGGCTGGAGTAGAGCCTCCACCATTTCTCACATTACATGTCGCTGCCCTAACTTACCTAGGACGGACACCATGCATTAGATGCACACTGCTTTGGAAGACCGAGAAAGTGAGGTACCTCGTGAAGATAAGGAAGATCGGGGCAGTTATTGAAGGTGGGAAGGCAGTCTTTTTCGTCTCCTTTTGTATTTCCTTCCTCTTTGCTTGCGCAGCAAACAGCCTGTTCGAAATAGACAAACACCGGGCTTGGATCCTACTAGCGATAAAATTTCGAAGACGCAGTGCCTTCGACAATGGAATTTGATAGCGTAATCGGTCATTAACTTGCCACACTTTGCTGCTCGTTGGACACCTGAACCGTACCAGTCTGCTGGCGCAAACGCGGCAGAATGAAAATGTAGTATCCCTTCACCGTAACTTGTTGCAGCGTGGTCACGTGAGGGAAGTAGTGAAGGTCACCTTCAAATGTGTCAATAGCGCGAGGGAGTCAATCGCTCACGCAAACTTCAAGATTAATTTAGAATACTTTTCTCGCTATTTCCGCTGTTGATATTTTACAGTGATATAGGCATGTTCACGGGAATTGATCCCGCAGGTTATTTCGGACACGAAATTTTGTGTCAGTACCCCTTTACCATTATAGGCCTTTGAAGCTCCTAGAACGCCTACTGCAAGTACATCGAAATGCCCGCTACCCCTAAAAAACGAGTGTTGTTTCAATGACTACACCAAAAAGTCAGTTCTTTCCACCGATCTGGTGGACGATCGGTTGCGCTGAGGCTTCGGTGACATCACTGGAAAACAGTTGGGCCGTACATTGCGGACGCTGGCTTCGCCGCTGCGACGCTGGGGCACATTTCGAAGTGCTGAGCTTGAAATCTGAAGTTAATACTGGAGCGCGCCGGCATATGCTGGAGCGGAGCCTGTACTCTTCGGACCGATGCCGCACTGCCTTCAGTATTGTGCGGCGCACAATGCTCTGTTATCGTCCAATATTGAATTCTTGATGTGATGTCACAAATGGAGGCTGTCCTTACAGGTCCAAAACATGTCGCAGCTTGTAGCCAGGGAGAAAAAAAAAAAAGATAAGACGTGCAGTATATATTGTCATGACCAGTGGCGCAGCCAAGGGATTGCACAGAGGCCCCCTCTTCGCAAATTTCTTCCGCATACAAAGTGCAGTATGACCATTCTTCTGCCCTGCCCCCGCTCCAGATTCAATTCTGCCTACGGTGTTGCATTGTCGAGGACGTGCCGCACTGCACGTCCTCGATGGTACATGCAGTGCGGTAGAAATGAAATGCATTTACTGAGTCACTGCGATTTTTTTTTCGTTTTTCGTTCACGTCTGATTGAATGCCTTCCCTCCTTTCTTACACGCAGCTGTCAGAATCTTAACTCAGCCGAGTTTCAATTTGCAGTTAAAGCACCCTTAGACGCTTACCACACGGCCTTTGTCACACGGTCAGGCTCACATGGCTTACCACATGGCCAGGCGAAGACAGCTGAACCATTCGTCACGACGCTTCGCCGCCACCTCCAGAACGTGGCTACACTGGCCGCAAATAACCCACGGCAGGAAATAAAATTTAGCCCTCTTTGCATTGTCACGCGTCTCAGACTTGAATTTTTAGCGATTGCTGCAACCAAATACGATGTCACGCATCGCACACACAGAGGACACAAGTGCTTGTGACCACCGTTCAATCGTTTACGGCATTGTTGTGATTGTAAACACACGTTAAAATTCGGCGAATGTGCAGTTTCATGCTGACACAAGAGCAAAAAAAAAAACGTGTCTGACATTAAACGCAGATATCGACATACATCAGCTCTAATGGAATTGTGTGTGGGAGTCAGCTTTGTCGGTCTTATCGAACCAGCGGTGAATCGCGATAACGGCACACGAAGGAAAGGTGTCTACAAGTGCAAGAACGCAGCTGTGTAATGTGTAAAAGAACGGCCTCTGGGAACCCGTCCCGTCGTATTGTCAGGGGAGGCTGTACCTTTCGCACGCGTGTCGATCAAGCGTACGTGCCGTACGGCATATATTTCTGGTAGCTGTTTTAAGCCCTTCTCAAGTAAGTGTCTTTATGCCGTGTGCATGACCTCGCCACAGTTTAGCTGTTGCTGCGTTCGTTTCAATCAAGTTGTGCCTGAGTGCCGTTGACTTCTATTATGCCTTTTCACAAACCCGTAGGTCGAGCCTAGGCAATGAAGAGCTCGTGGAACTACCCTTTCAATCAACGCGGAAGCTTCTAGCTTTGGAAACTCTTTGAGGTGAGCTATGCACACACCTATGCCGTGACATGGCCATTAACTTTTGTTTGCTGCAAAACCGGCTAGTTGTAAACCTGATCGGCCAAATGGGCCCAGTAGTTGCATTAAATTTGGTACGATGTGCCGTGGCCACATCGGGTTGTCTCCATGGCGGAAGCGGGAAGGACTGGGTGGGATGTTGAGGCGCAGCTAACATTAGGCAGGGCTATAGCAAACACTTCGAAGGCAACAGCTAACAGTGGTCCTTTCCGGCTTGCGACAAGGATATCGGCCCGTTCCGCTTGTCATTCATTCACGTTCATAATTTCGCGGCGAAACGCGCCCGCGCGTGAAATGTCGGGAAAGTGAATGGCATGCGGAATGTTAGTTTCACACTTGCAGGTCTTCACTGAAGAATGAACGTTGCCTTCGGTCCGTAGCGTGGCCAGCGTGCTGCGGCTAGAGTATGTCCTTTTTTTCTTCCATATCTGGCTCATTTCGTGTCCCGCCGTGTTTTGGTCGCTGAACGTTATGCCAACCCTGTGTCCCGCTTACGAAAGTGCTATCACGGTAAGTACGTGCTTTCCTCTTTTTTTTTTCGTCCTTGATCAGACGGTACTTTTATATTTGCAGGTCCGGGACACGCACCTTGACACCAGGTACATGTTTCTGCACCTGGTCATGTTCCACATGCAGGACGTTCAGCGCCTGCGAGCTCTAGAAATGTGACATTCGTGTATTATTTTTTTATTTATTTTATTTATCAGATACTGCCGGCTGCCTTTTGGGAGCCATGGCAGGAGTGGGTACATCACATTGCATCGTTTCAGTCGACAACCGAAATAAAAAAAAAGAAAGAACAACAGAACAATAACAACACATGCGGCCGAATGTGAACTCAAGACGCAAACATAAAAAACAAGCCCAACAGCATTTGCAATAATACACTGAGGTATGACACAGGAGAAATAACACATACAGGATCGAGTGATTTAACACCCGAAAGACGCATACAACATTTCAGAACATGAGTGAAACGGTCAACGAACCAAATAAGCATGTGAACCGAAGGACAGCTTACGTCAACAGAAGAATACCGCGAAATAAATGGTTACCCGCATACATTTCAATCTGTAAAAGAGAAAGAATGCAGCCCTTCATTTCATTCACTTCGCGTAAGTACATTGAATTCTTCCGGGCTGTACATCGAATTCATGTTCGGAAATCCAGCGAAACGCTTGTTTATCGTTTCAGTCTGCTCGATGAATTTTTGTCCTGCTGTTCCGCCATGTCTGTCTGACAGATGAAATTCAGCGTCCGGTTGTATTCGCCCTCCTGACTTGCGGCTACTGGGCGTCCTGCACCCCAAGAAACCTGCCATTCAGGCTTTGCACGCGGTCAACTGTGCGTAAATGTACTGACTTTTCGCTACGGGCCCTGCAATCTTGTGCTGGCAGGAGATTATCAGTTGCCTGCTTGTCATTTCAGTTTTGCAGCAGCCTTTGCTATCTGGTTTACGCTCGATGAATCGTGTACACTCTGAATAAAGAGTGAGTTAAAAGGGTGTCTTTTTGTCCCACAACAATAATAATCTATATTGCGTTCCATCCTTGCGCTATCGCCCCGCGCCCGGTACATTCCGATCACGATCGACATGGCCATTATCAGGGTTACACTGCATTCTCGATAGGAAAGTGGCCAGCACCTAGTTTTCAAGAAAGGAAGAGCACACAAGCCTTCACGATTATTGTGGGACAAAAAGACACCCTTTTTACTCGATATTTTTTAGAGTGTTGCGCTCCACCTTGACCTCTCTCAGATGACATTCAGCGCCTCGCTTGTTGTCTCGTTGCCGACTGTGTCTGCCACTCTACCTCAGGCCTGTCGGTGCCCTGAGACCTACCGTCCATAATACCATGGTCCATAATAATACTCTGCCCAACACCGTAATTTGTGTGCAGTCTATGGCCTCTACTACTCGCAGCAGTGTTTCACACCGTTCTACGGGTCATACACCATCACTCCAGAAAGCTGCGCCCTTCAGCCACGACACAAGCACTCCCAGAAGACAGTGCGACACATTTTTAATGCAAATTCACCGTACAACCTGCTGCAGTATTTGTTCTACTTACTGTACGATAAGGGCCGTAGGTTCTCGGGTATCTTGCTGTCCTGCCTTTCCAGTGCTATGCTGTTGAGACGCTATAGGAGACTCATCGTTAGCGTCGGCTACGTTCTATGCATTCCTGTTCGTAAACGGCTACGCTCGTGCTTCTGCTTTAGGAATGCTACGTTGGAGCTGGCTCGTAATCTCAACCTGTGCGCGTGCGCCAGCATTTGTTTCTATGGGTGCGCTAGTCTGTGTGCTCGTCCAATGCTGCGTGTATGTTGCGTGCACACGTTCTGCGATTATTTCGTCTAGTAGACCTCCTTACTGTACGTGAGGTGCGTTTCCAAAGGTATTGTGTAATCGGTGAATTCTTTCAGGAAGCTTTTAGGGGCGAAGCTCCTTATGGCATGGCTTGTGCGTCCCTCGTAGCACGTAACCGTCAGTGGCACATACCCGAAATAGCGGTCCTTACGATTTTGACCTCCAAGGTGGTTCCGGTGAGAGATTTCTTTTGTGCGTTGTTGAACAATTAAAGCTAGTGCTCAATGCGCATGTTAATGGCTGCTAAGGGAGAATGAGAGACATGAGCATTCGGCCTTTAAGTAACGCGCACGCTGCGATCCCCATTAGCAGATATTGGCATGTACATTGAGCACAATCTGACAAGAAAGGGTTGCTACGTTATACTCGCTGGGTGTAACCTCCTTGGTTTTAGAAAGGTTTAGCGAGCGTTGGGCCGCAGGGCCATGAATACAATGAACTAGTATATACCATGAACTCAAGGTGGTTAAAGGTGGGAAGTAAACCCGAAGCGCAAGCCGTAAGAAAGTGTGCATGTGCCACCTCCCGTCTAGTCCTTGAAATGTCCGCTGGATGGCGGTGTTTCTATATGGAGAATATATGATGAAAAGATGCGAGATGGTGGTACTCGGAGTGCTGAATAGATGGACGAACGGACACACAGACAGATGCATGGATGGATGTATGAACGGACGCAGGCGCGGATGCATGGACGAACGCAGGGACGGACACACGAACAGACGCACGCACGGACGGGTGGATGGACGCATGGACGGTTACACAGACGTACGCAGGAACGGACGGAAGCAAAAACGAATGGCGGACGAATGCTTCGCCCCACTCCCCATCATTCACTCCGTAGATATGCTGCCATTTTTTCAGTGGGTCAGAAGTGATGGCTGCACCGGGTCCATGCCCCTTCGAGTTTTTCACTTTCTTTTCGCCATGGCATACAAGCCCCAAAATGACACTCAACCACATCTGCCTGTCCGGCCACCACTTCAGAAGAACTGGGCTTTTCTCCTCCTGAAAAAGATTTCTGAATATGCCCCTGATCATTCTGTACAAAAAAAAAACACAAAACAAAAGCGATGTTTCCCCATCTTGTAGACAGAAAAGTATGCTAATAGACAAAAGTAGAAAACCCTGATCATTCCACTACATTTATTCACGTAGTTACAGTTACGGCGTCAATATTTGCGTTGCACGTGCTGTAGCGGCGAATGTTTGTGTTGTGCGCTTGTGTCCGCACGCGTGTTTCACATTCATGACGCATTGCTGTAATGATTAGATCACTGGGTTTGCTAGTCCTGCGGTGTCAGCGCAAGCAGAGGCAACGTATTGTCTCATCGCCAAGCGCTTGGCATGTGAGCCAAGTATGGTTTCACAATCTTTTACAACTGAGACCAGAAAAACAGCCGTCGCTTGATATCGCCACGTTGCAAACTCATCTCCGGCTGTTTTCGCGCTTCCAGTGAGCTCTGCTTAACTTTAAGGTAAGAGTGAAAGATATTTCGAAGTATACATAATCCGCGACCTATGCAATCCACCTGCGCTGTGATAAGTCCCACATACCGCCACTACCAAGTCGGGCCTAGCGTGCAGGCCGAGCACGTCTACATGTAACCCATACTTTTGAACCAGTTGCGACGAGTAAGAATGTCTGCCAGTACAACTTTGACATTGGTTGCCCTAAATTAACCAGTTTTCTAGTGGACAGTGAGCAAAGTGAGGTTTTGGGCTAGTTCGTCTTTCATGACAGAAAAAAAATTGTACTACAGTTGCTTCGAAGAATGGCTGGCGATCACAGAATGCATCTCAAGTGCAGTTTCCGACGTCGTTGTCCTAAACACTAATGCAAAATACGTGTCCGCTATTCGTTGCTTCTTACAGAGTGGTGTACTACAACGCATCTTGCTGCGACGTAGTATTCACTATCACCCAAATTGCCACAACCTTGTCAAATAGCGGCCAAAATATCAGGTGCTTAGCAGATGCTCGTCGCTTTTACGCGGCACACAGGTCCGCCGTTATGCTCAACGGCTGCGCACTGAAGCCACTCTTAGAGTACGAGAGGCAAATACGGCACGATGTTCCGGCGCGGACGACATGGCAGTCTTATTCGCACGCGCTGAGCAAGATTACACTCTCTATGACTTTAGAAAGGTTTCGCGTCCATGGACGATGTGACATGTACATCAGTTTTACAGTGTTCCGCTGATCTCAGGGCAGCACATGGCATAAAACAGTTAATGTGAATTAGGCGAACAAAGAGAGAATTAAAGTGAACCGAAGTTAATGTGAATTAGGTGAACAAAGTGAGAATTAAAGTAAACCGAAGGTTTATTAAGTGGACTTGAAGAGACTGAGTTTCACAAAATGTGAACTACAAGATTGAGTGCGATTTCAATATGATTTAGGCGATTGAAATGTTAAATGGATTCACTGGTACCATAAGTGAACCGAATGTATAATGCTCTTTGTGAATCTGTATATGACCCTAACTAAATGTGTGTTCATTTATCGAGTGGCATGCACAGAGAATATTACAGCGAAGGCCGATCCCGCCTGCCTTCTGTTGTACGCTACGGTCGAATACCGCGCGGTAACTTGCAATGCAAAATGATGCGGTTATTTTCAGCATGCTGGCACTTTTTTTTCACCTAGATGGAAGGCATGGCTATTTATCTTCAGGTGCATTTGGCTAAGATATCAAGCACGTATGGTCGTCGATCATGTGGGTGTATTTTGACCGTCCAAGTCAGCTGATCAGTGATTGTCCCCAAAAGACCACTGCGCGTGTGGTTACGCTAGCGACCACTGACAAACTGACTTTTGTCAATAAACATAATTCACAGCGGCTTTTCTGTTTGAAAAAAAAAAGAACTAATGATGATGGAACTAACGGAAACAAGTCAGCGCGAGTGCCACACCATCGCGTCCGTGAAGTTGGATTCACCACGGTGAAATTGAATACTTGACGCCATTACGCACCACGTTATGGTGCTCGACAGATGGTAGTACAAATGGAAAAGCTATGTGCAACTTGTCTTCCTAAGGCCTTACTGCTTCCGCCATGGCAACGCCACTGTGCGGAAGTTCACCGCAAAAAGTCCTCGCTACTCCCGTGTATTCATGTGGCGCTTTATAGACACTCAAGGTGGACGATTGGGCCAGTTGGTGAAACTTATCTAAGAGTGCTACGCGGTAGAAAACACGGGCGGGAAAAAGACAAGGACAAGCGCAGACACGCCCCTATTCTAGGTCACTATATAGAATGAGAAACGTCTCGCACTGCGGATTTTCACCGTGCTCAAATTGGCTCTGAACCAGTGGCCTGACGTTGGTTCCGTCTGCCTCGAACCGGTGCTCGCCTTCACGCTAGGTGTTTCACAGAGGTTGCGGCGTGGAGTGAAAGACACAATTCGGACTGCATACTTTGCTCCAGCAGACATTATTTTCAATGACACTAAATCGATGCGGCACTTGTTTCACTTTCCCCGGTGACGCACTCGCATTGGCTGGCTTGGTGCCGACTATATTTATACGTAGTGAAGCCTTTTGAATGCGCAGCATTTCTTAGCCGCACGATGTGGCGCTTCGGCGTCGGCGGTGGTGCTGTCCACACACCAAATTCGTATGCTCGCTTCTCGTGCCGAACCAGGAAGACGCCCGCAAAGCTGTCGCTTTCATCTCCTCCCTCGCCTCGCAAGGCCAAGGCAGGCAGAATCTTGTAGTAAAAAAAAAAAAAAACTGCTCGCGTTGCACAACCGTTCACTTGGCCACTCCGTATATATATATGTACTGGATCGCGAGTTCGGAGTTCAGCCAAGGGCGTCATTACTTGACTTTCACTTGAATTTGAAGGCAACGCTTCCCCTACATTAGCAAAATAAGAATAATAAGGACGAAATAGCAATTAAGCATTCCCAAACCATGCACAATTACGCAACATTCACGCGATACCCCCACCATTCTGCGACGCGTTTACTCGAGTTCTCCCCGTAGGAAGTTGCGGGCGGCAATTTTTCGCTTATCGCTTCGAAGTTGTAGCTGGTTAACCTCCAGGAAGCATCCACGGAGGATCACACCGGCATGGTTTTGTTACCGCTGGCAGTGTTCTTCGTAGCTCTTGGCGATTTCTTGGCACCCGTGGTGTCCAGGCTAGGATGCTTGCGCGGCCTCTAAACAACATACTACAACCATTTCCAAAAATTTGGAAGAGGGCTTTTCGGCAAGGTTGAGGCTCCACACACACACACACACACACACACACACACACACACACACACACACACACACACACACACACACACACACACACACACACACACACACACACACACACACACACACGCACACGCACACGCGCACGCGCACGCACACACACACACACACACACACACACGCGCGCGCACACACGCACACTCACTCACTCACTCACTCGGAGGGATCCCTAGGGACATCGCTACGAAGCAAAAACCTATAGCATCAGTTAAGGAGGCCACGTTGAACTCCTAAGATGGACGAGCTTGACTGTTCCTCAAGTATTTTTTTAGCGTTCTATTAAGGCGTACGTAAGGAAATATACAGTAGAGTGACTTGTTGGGCAAGTTGTTTCATTCTTACGGTAGCTTTTAGCGTGAAGTTCATCGCGCATGTCGGAAATACATTGCGCTTGTCCGTCTCTGGTGTTTATTTCGCGATAAAAGGTACCGTAACTAAGGCAATACGTGCACCTGCGCAGCTGCACACTTTGATGATGATGGCGAATACAACTAAATACAGTACGGTGAGCAAAACTAAATATACTGTGATGCACGTGCATTTGAAATAAAACATGGCTATAAAATGCTATCAAAAGCGTGCTGTGAACAGATATCTTGAAGCAGTGGTTGCAGCATAACGGTTAAAGTGCTATCGCAAATCATGTCGTAAACAGATACTTTGAAAGGGTTGCAGCTTAGTCGAGGACAATGTTACCCTGTACTTGAGTAAAACGACTTTATTACATAGTACTGAAAAACAATTGGCCTAAATAAAAAATCTACATTAAACACTTTGAACAAGCTTTAGGAATAAATGTGTTGGTTTTAAAATTTCGTTAGCTTTTGAAATGCTAGATTACCATATATAGTCACCATAAAAAAATACTAGTACAGCAAGTTCTTCAGTCTTTATACTTTACGCCTGTCTTGTACTTGATATCTAAAATCGTAGAAGCATGTACTGGTGACAGACAGGTCTTCATATTTGCTATTATTTTTTGTCTCGCCCGAAAACGTCCGGCCCACTAGGCTGATTGGTAGTGAGGGAGCTAACCTCATCAAAGGAGCCTTCAAGTCGGGCCTTTGAAAAGCCGCTCTTGTTCAAGACGCAGTAAGTGTTCGTAATATTTTCAACACTTGCTTGCATTTGTCTTGTACTATACATGAAATTCACTTCAGCAGTTGCGGAGGAAAAGGCAAGCAGTCTTACTCGGTGGTACGTACATCGTTTACAGGCTTTGCGAACAGAACTGCTTGGGAGTGTATGTCTCGCGTAAGGCGAGCCCGACGTTCGAGATAATTCGTCTTAGTGGACGTCTCGCGGATTGATGATGGGCTTTGCTTGGCGGACCAGGAGGCTTGGACATTGAACTTTTGTCGTAATGGTGTTCTCGATTATAAACTCGTCTGCTCCGGTGGAAACTGTTTCTCCTAGCGCGACTGCAAAAAAAAAATGAACAATCGAAAGAAAGAAGGTAGAAACGACTTGGCAAAACAAATTGGATTTTGCAAGACACATAAAGTACTAGAACGACCTTACTGTTTTTTGGGAGGTCTAAAAATAATCATGGGGCAGAGGTAAAGGAGAGAGAATTGCGCCTGTCGTTAAATTTAAGTTCGTGTAGTCTTGGAAAAATTATACATCCGCAGTTAGAGTGTCTGTGTTTTAAAGAATTGCGACAAAACTCGCCCTACTCTAAAGTTAGCTAATGCCACCATGTATCGTCTATTCGGGAAGATTGAAACTACGTGTTGACGCAGAGGAGTGGGTTTTCAACAAGGCTAAGCTAGAGTGTTAGGGGCAACACGCCCATTCATCAATAGGGCTGTAACTTTGATAGTTATCGACTATGCGTTATTAAAACTATAATTATAATTGCTAATGTAATTTGCAACATACACGAGTATAATCATCGCCACTATATAAGTGTCCCGTCATCACGTGACCTCTGACTGACATTTACTACATTTTTTACTATTCTCGAAATATCGAGAAGGACCATCAGATCTCGCAAATCTCCCTAGTTTTCTGACTCAAGAGACTCACGAGGCTTTCGTATTAAAGAGAAGCTGAATGGCTTCGAATAGGGCCGTACCCAGAATTTTTTTTGGGAGGAGGGAATCCTCGATCATTTCAGAGAGGGCACCCTTTTAAAATTGTCATTTCCCGCTCTTTATTCCATGGTGAAAAAAATTTGGGGGGGGGGGGCATGGGCCCGGTGTTACACCCCCTGGCTACGCCCCTGGCTACAGAATTCGGTGAAACCCTTCGTGGTTAACAAGGACCGACATTATTGTCGGCGATGTCGTAACTTTTGCATGGTTGTTGCAGCAGGAGACTTAAAATACGTGAAAGAAAATTCGCCTTGCTCCGGCCTCGTGAGCTCGCCGAAATTGTGGGCGTGGAAAGGAACTACGTCATCTTCAGTACTTCTGGCGAAGCCGCGCTACCCTCCGACGTAAGGTTCCCGCAGCTCACTGAACTGTCGGAACTCTTTATATGTATGTACGCGAGGCGCAATAAGTATAGATCATGGAGGAAAAAGAAAAAAAAAGAAATAAGAGAGCGTGACATCACGTAGGTTGTCTTGGAAAGCCGTGCCGCTTTGAAGCCAGCATTGTCCGTCCAACACGTCACATTTTGCGACACGTCAGCAGCGAGACTTGCCGATACTTCGGAGTACGGCACCCGGTAGCTTTTAATCTGAAACGGGCTGGTTCGGCGCAGAGCGGCCAGCTCACGCAGGTGGTTCATGGACGGAACAGCACCGAGAGTATACTAAAACCTACCGCAAGCTCTGACGTTTTGATCACGTGTTGGACCGACTAGGTGGGCTTCACTCGTGTGACGCAATGCTCCCTCTTTTCTTTTTCTTCCTTCATGATACAGAGCTACTGAAAGTTGTACCGCTGGATTATAATGTTTGCCATGACGAGAAACAGCCGAGCGCAATGTGAACAAGCGTCTCGTATCTTCAACCGTGGCCTCCGTGACTAACTTCACCTGCGCGCCGTTGCCGGTGGCAACGCTTTAAGAATGCTGCTTTTGCGGATGACGTTCCAGCGAAAGACGCCGCTTTCGTCCCTCAGTTATGCTGCCCGAACCGGCAGTAATAGCGAGGTTAAAGTTACAGTGCCAGCACACAAGACGCCCCGAAAAGAAAGGAAGGACACAACTACGCTTTGTGGGGCGTCCAGAATGTTGGTGTTGCAACTTTAACCTCAGCATTTAGGGCGAGAACCTTAAATACCACATGAAGCGCGAAAACTGGTTCGCGTCCATCGTCGGCGGGGCGAATACGAGCTATGAAAAAAAACACATCATGACGTGATGTCAATGCCATGTTCCTTTTTTAAGTACCACTAAGGCCCGAACGCATTACATATACGAATGACAGAACCATAAATAATGTTGCAGAACGCGATTATTAACAAACAGACGTAAACAATAAAGAAAAAGAGAAACATTACAGTACTTGTGTTGGAGCAATATGAATATGTCTCATGAAAAAAAAGTACGAATAATAAATATAACAGCAGTGAAAACATCCCCGACATTTAAAAATGCTTGAACAAGAAATAAATGCTGCACTACACAAAAACAAGAAGACCCATTAAAACAGCATAGCGAGTAGAACGTATTGCACTGAATGTGTAATGTATGAAGAAAACGGCATAAAAAAAGGAACTTTGGCTTTAGAAAGAGATAGATGAAAGTTCAGAAAGAGATAGATGAAATGAAAACGCTGGGAGGTTAACCTGGTAAGCGTAACCCGTTTGTACAATTTTAAGCTTAAAAAACATTTCAGGGTACTTACGAAAGCATTAAGATGAGAAATACTCGCAATATCAGCAAGAAGCCCATTCCAGTAACGAATGGCAAGCAGTAGCGCGGAGTTAAAGAGAAGATTAGAGCGGGTGCAGATGGGCTCCACATTAAGTTGATGACGAAGTCCCAAGGATACACGGCAGGCTGTTTTGATATGAAAACCAGTGCGTGGTGACGCGTTATGAGAAATATTATAAAGACATAAAAGCAGCGTAACCAGTCTATGTTTTTCTGGAGGAACAAGATTAAATGGAAATTTATTTTCTGTTATACTTGATGTTCGCAAGTAGTTCTTGGTGATCAATTGAGCAGCTCTGTTTTGTAGAGATTCCGAGTTATGAACGCGTATTCCACGTTAGTGATGCGCATTCGATTGTAGAGCGTACCAAAGTAGTGTGAGCGAGCAGTTTTGATGTGGCATTCAATAAATTTAAGTTTTGTTAACCGCTTTGTTAAATAGTTGTTAACTGTAGCGTCTATATGACGTGTTATGTCAAATTAGATTACAAATGGGCCTTTATGTACTTGGTAGAGCATGCCGAGACTATTGATGCGTTGGTTAATGTCTGGCTGGATAATATAGGGTTAGTTTCTTCCAAGTCACGACGTCATCATGATTTGACAGATTGCCAAAATGTGTGATGTCAAAGTGACGTCCTTATGACTTCACTGTGACGCCTCATAAAGTGATGTCACCTACTGACGTATTCACATGCCCCACTGCCCTTGTAATAGGTGGGGTTGATTACTGAGGCTGTGCATCAGCCGACGTGCCTCCGATCTTGGAGGCAGTACATAATCGTGTGAGGTACACAAATCTTTCAGCTTTGTGTACCTAACATGATTTGCTTTTTGCTGCGTTAGGCGTTCAAAGCTTTTAGCTTTATGCACCTCACGCAGCGCAAAAAGCTTTCAGGAGAATGCATGAGGGGCCCTGCGAGTTTTTGAACCAGTGCTAGCCATGAGCCAACTATCGCAGTTGAATACCGTTTCTACAAGCAGATTCATCTGCATCTGAGGCTCCAATACACTTACCACTGTTGACAAACCAGAGTTTAAGGTACTGGCATTGGTGCAGGCGTCGCGGGGTTTGTCGTGGGCGAATTGTTCTGAAGGGTGCAAAGAATAAACGCCAGAGGTTGGAAACACAGTCGAATTGCCTGGTAGTCAGGCGTTCTACCACGAATACACGCCAGTGTTTGTAACTGTTCCCAGAAAAAAATATCCCATGCAAAAGTCATGTCGGGAGAGGTGTTCGTTACTATAGATGTAATATAGAGACACACTTTGAAATGTATGGGCCGCTTTGAACCATGTCCCGGTCCAGTGGTTTAGGGGTTATGGTACTCTACTGCAAACCGGAAGGTCACGGTGTCAAATCCCGGCGTAGGTGGCTGCATTTTCGATGGAGGCGAAAATGCTGTAGGCCAGTGCGCGTTAAAGAACCCCAGGTGGTCGAAATTTCCGGAGCCCTACATTAAGGCATCTTTCATAATCATATCAGGGATTTGGGAAGTTAAGCCCGAGATAAGATTATAATTTTTATTAGATTTAAACTATGCCCTCCTTGAACAATTCAGATCCCTTTACGCCTGGTGGGATTTTACGAATTTTCCACGCAATATTACATGCATTGAAGGAGACTTATTCGAGTGCATAACATTTTTAAAACGTTTTTTGAAGGCTGATTGATGTACTGGCGTAGCTCTGTGGTATAACACCTGCTTGTTAAGGACAAGGCATGCGTTCGATTCTCACTCGGACCAAGATGTCTTTTTTATTTTTCATTCTCATCTCTCGAATTTCTGCTCACAGAAAACGTCCATTCTTCACTCACATCCATCAACGCTGACACCAGAATATCTTCAAAACGAGCTCTTTTACTATATCGCTTGAATCTGTTACTTCGGACCAATCTTAAGTGTGACCCGAGCTTTAACACTTTTATCTCAGGCCAATGCAACTTTTTGTAGATTCAGCTAGAATTCGACCATATAAAACATACCTACGGCAACGGTCTGGTGCTTTCTAAGATCATTCTTTTTCCTATACGGTAGAGTGCGAGCACGTGTGTGCTTAGACCGGTGCAGTGTTGCTTTAGTTATCGTGGCCGTGCTAAAGCTCCTTATCGAAGCATGTGGACCTTACGGTTATGAAGGGCAAGCAAGAAGAGTGAGCTGAAGCTACTTTGTATTTCGTTTCGCTTTTCTTCCTCGCCGTGTCCTGACAAGCGAGGCAATTACAAGCTCCAAATCGAGCCGTGGCGAAAAGCAGTTCAAACTAAAACAATAACACAGATCTCGCTCTTCTGTTCCTGACATCTTTAGAAAATTTCGCCATTCGGCCGAGAGGAAAGCACACGAACTAATTAACGATCATCTCGATTTTCTAATTAGGCTAGTGCTTTGTTTTCTTTAACGGATGGCGAGGTGGGAACGGAAGCTAGAACTGACGCGAAAAAGGAATTGCGAAGCTCTTCTACGGGGTAGTCAAAATGAATTAAAGTCGCTGAGTTTTAGTCTTTTTTTTTCAAGTTGCGCTCTCAAAGAGTGCAGCCTGCTTTTCGTGCTTGATTTTTTGTTTTGAAATTTACACATACGAGCCACGTAGTGTACACCTGCGCACTTTTTTGTTTTTTCACGTGGCAACGCTAAAAAGCTCGTTTCGCAGAAGAGTCGGTGTCGGCGTCAGTGTCCGCGGCGGGTCGTTGGGTGCGAGCGAAAGGTCGACGTTGTGCGTGAGCAAAAATACGAGATATATGTAAATAAAAAACAATAAAAATCTTCGGCTTGAAGTGAGAATCGAAACCAGTCTGCCTGGGTGGCACACAGGTGCTCCAACATAGAGACACACCCTTGCCTGGAACTGCATTGTAAAAAAAAAATCTGTTGTGTGACAAGTATCCTTTACGCACGTAATATTGCGTAGAAAAATCGCCGAATTGCACCAGGCGTTGAAACATGTGAATTGCACAATGAGTAGGTGACTTGAAGTCGCCCACAAAGTCTTCAGGTGCGCGTGACGCCTTACTAAGACGTAGAAGGGTACTTCGCCAGCTCGCAAAAGGAAGAATCATAGCGTAGCGGATACTTCGCAACTGTATATATAGAAGGCATTCCAGGTTAGTTTGAAATCGCCAATGTTGGGAGCGCTAATGTCCCCTTTCTTGTGGCCCGGCTGTAGGCGATGCGCGTTGAGCTTGGCTACGCCATCACGTCCTAATCCTGAAGCTTAAGCATTCACCAAGTTTTATGTCATTTTTTCTCTTTTGGTGACATTTCATCTTGAACAAAACTGCATTCATGAAAAGAGTCATTCGTAAAGCACTTGATTAACTAACCGTAGACAATGAGAGCACAAAAAGAGCAATAAATTTGCTTAAACGGCAGATAGCGAAAAAAGTTGGTTAGGAAGAACTGCGTTCCGTTGAGAAAATCAAAATCACATGATCTGTGTCACTGGCATGTCTAATCAGATTGCTACACGTCTCAATTATAACTACAGCATTCAGTTCACAATAACTTCCTGGGCAGAACAAAGTCGTGCTGCGCGGTTCAAGGCCGCCTCATTTTCATGCCATGCAACTGTCGTTAAATGTAGGCGTTCCACAGTGGTCAGTATGGTTTCAGGGTTGGGCAATATTAACGCAGATCCTAGCACTATTGCTGCTTTGCGAGCGCGCAAAGATACAAAAATTTCGGCTTAACAGCGCCACATTATCTACTAGTATATTCGTGACACAGTTCACAGCTGAAGGAAAGCAGCAAGTTCCGTCACTTAAGTGCGATTACGCATAACGGATTGAATTTTTTACATCTTGTTTAATTGAAGTTTAGGCAGCAACTTTTGATATTTCATGAAGTACCATCCGAATGACTGTGTGTGTGGTGTTTGTACGTTTCCGGTAATAACAGCGTCATAGGTTTCAAAGCCGTTGTGCGTCTAGTTTTTCCTGCAACTTCGAGGTTCGTATGACGTTATGAAAGAGACGGGCCACCGCTTCGTACACACTGCCGCAGCCTTACGTGCATCGCCTCGTTTACCCGTCAGCGCTGCGCCTTCAATCGAAGCTGCGAAACTTCTCCGAAAGCGGGGGCGGGGAAATGGCCCACACATTTTGCCAGGCCCATTCGAATCTTCCTCTCTGTTCATTCCGAGCAACGTGCTGGTGGTCATGGAGCGTTGAATGACGATGCGCACCGATGGTCCCATCCGGCCTTGAATGCAGCGCCGAGTGCCACCTTTTTTCCGCCTGGGAACCACATATGCATATTACACTTGGTGTTTCTGCGCGCATCTGATTACACCAGGGCGGATATCTTGTATTTTACGAAGTGCTCGAGCACGCGTCGTTGCTACGTTCAATGTACTCTGAATGATTGATTGCAAGTGATAGTGCAGAAAAAGATACGTTGATCGCATGAGAAAGACAGAATAATTTCACATATAGAATTATGAACAAACTTGTGCATTTAACTGTCTGTGAAATGCTTCTTTCTAACAGCGAAGCTTGGAACATCAAGCTGCTGCGATAGCTTTGTGCTGCATGTGCACCAACATGTCTGTAAAGCTTGTTTTGCCTGTAAGGCATAAATGCTTCTAAAGAAAGTAACTTTGAAGGCATCATTAGGTGTTAATGTCGTGAAGGTTAAAACTGTTGTATTTTGCGAGCTCAAACATATCACTGCATATGCTCCCAACGAGAGCAGAATAGCGCATAGGTTCGCCATCTTGCCTGGTTAGCAACCATAGCTACACCGCTAAGCCGCACTCGGTTTTTGCTGGCAATTTGCCTAAAGGGATTCCGAAGTCAAATAAAAAATTATGTTAGGGTGAAAGTTCAATATATGACAACGTCTAAAATGACAATATTATCAACAGCTGTGCCCTAGTTACCGAGAAATTGAGGTAAATGCACAAGAACACATGCACCACACAGCACAGCAAATCAACGTTTTGTTCCTCCTTTGTTGCATAAAGCATGCAACAAAACTGAATGCTGGAACAGCGCAACCTAAAAGTAGTTACTTCGTAACTACGTAAGCGAAAAAAAACAAGGACAGAAAAGAGCGCTGACTTTCAACAAAGATTTATTTTTGGAGTGATGTACATATTGTCATGTCGCTCCAGGGGATGTCGACAAGGTCTATTGATGTCCGAGCAACAGGGCTCTAACCAAGCGCGCCGGTTGGGCTTGTCTCCTAGAGCGGGGGTTCACGCGCACTTCTTTCTTCTTCGTGGTGTGTGCCTTCACCTTGGCATACGACCCACTACTAGAAGCAGGTGGCAATATTCCTCCTCAACAGAAAAAAGAAAGAGCATCGTCCCGATGCTGTAAAGTTATTGAAAAAAAAAACCAAAACAAAGTAGGTTAAACAATGAAAAAGGGCACCAATAATCAAATGTTCGACGCGATAAGATCACCAATGATGAGGCAATCGTCGGAGCACAAATAAAAAAAACACAGGAAAAGTGGTCTTTTAAGAACGCGCAAAATAGGGCTTCATGCGCACCACGTGAACTATGTCAGAGGTCGGTTGTTTTCGTTGTGCCCATCGTGACGACGTAGCGTCCGGAACCACTTCGTAGTTTACGTCGCTCACGCGGCGTATTACTTTATACGGACCGAAGTATCTGCTGAGCAACTTTTCGGAGAGGCCACGGCGCCGAACAGGGGTCCAAACCCAAACTTGGTCTCCCGGACTGTAAGATACGTCATTGTGACGCTTATTGTAACATCGTGCATCGACCTGTTGCTGCTGACCAATGTGTAGCCGGGCGAGCTGCAAGTTTCCTCGGCACGCTCTGCAAATTCTTCTGCGTCAGTTGTTAATCGATCAGCGCCTTCATAAGGAAGCATCGCATCCAGCATCGTCTGAACTTCGCGGCCGTAGAGAAGGCGAAACGGTGTAAATCGGGTTGTTTCTTGAACGGCGGTGTTATAAGCGAACGTCACATAAGGCAAAATGCGATCCCATGTTTTGTGTTGGACGTCAATGTACATGGAGATCATGTTTGTGACTGTCTTATTTAGTCGCTCGGTTAAGCCGTTGCTCTGCGGATGGTAAGCAGTCGTCGTTCGATGCCTAGTGTTACTTAGCCGAAAAACTTCATCAATAAGTTGTGCAGTGAACGCTGTTCCTCTGTCGGTTATCACTGTAGATGGAGCACCGTGGCGCAGAACAATGTGGCACATGAAGAACTGTGCTACCTCAGAAGCCGTGGCTCGTGGTATCGCCTGTGTCTCAGCATAGCGGGTCAAATAGTCAGTTGCAACAATGACCCATTTGTTGCCGTCGGACGATAAAGGAAATGGGCCGAGAATGTCCATGCCGACTTGGTCAAATGGCTTGTGGGGTGGATCAATTGGCTGAAGTAATCCAGCCGGCTTGCTTGGTGGCGACTTTCGACGCTGGCATTCACGACAGCTTTTAACGTACTGCTTCACGCTTGCTGAAAGTCCGGGCCAGTAGTACGCCTCACTTACTCTGGCGAGCGTTCGCGAGTAACCTAGATGACCAGATGTGGGTTCATCATGGCACGCGGAGAGGACTTCGTCCCGCATGTCCTTCGGAACGACGAGGAGGTAAGCGCGGCTCGTAGAACGGGCGTTTTTTTTATACAGGACATTACCTCGGAGGCAGAAAGACGTCATGACACGAAATAGATGGCGAGGTATAACGGCGCTATGACCCTCCAGATAGTCGATGAGCGGTCGAATCTCTTCATCCTCTCGCTGGCGTCTGCTCAAGTCAGATGAGCTAAGGGCGCCCAGGAAACCATCATCGTCGTCTTCTTCTTGATTGACTAAAGGTATGGGTGCACGCGACAGCGTATCAGCGTCTTCATGCTTCCGTCCAGACTTATATACGATGGTAACGTCAAATTCCTGTAGACGCAAGCTCCATCGGGCCAGTCGTCCAGAGGGATCACGAATGTTTACCAACCAGCAGAGGGCATGGTGGTCCATGACCACTTTAAATGGACGACCATAGAGGTACGGGCGAAACTTCGTGATCGCCCACACTACTGCGAGACACTCTTTTTCTGTGGTCGTGTAATTCACCTCGGTACGGGACAGTGAGCGGCTGGCATAGGCAATGACTCGTTCTTTGCCGTGTTGATGCTGGACGAGCACTGCGCCGAGGCCGATGTTACTGGCGTCAGTGTGCACCTCTGTGTCAGCATCATCGTCAAAATGCGCAAGAACAGGGGCTGACTGCATCCGCTGTCGTAGCTCGGCAAAAGCAGCTTGTTGTTCGGTAGCCCATACAAACGGTGTGTCGTCGCGTGTAAGGTGAGTCAAGGGTTCCGCTATCTTCGAAAACCCTCTAATAAATCGTCGATAGTAGGCGCACAAGCCCAGAAAGCGTCGAACAGCCTTTTTGTCTGTAGGATGCGGAAACGCGGCTACAGCGGCAAGTTTGTCGGGGTCGGGTCGAACTCCTTTCGCGTTGACTACATGGCCAAGGAATTTGAGCTCTTCATAACCAAAGTGACACTTCTGCGGTTTGAGTGTAAGATCTGCTGATTGAATAGCCTGTAGCACACTCCTGAGGCGATGAAGATGTTGCTGGAAGGTTTCAGAAAAAACGACAACATCATCAAGGTATACGAGACAAGCTTGCCACTTCAGACCAGTAAGCACAGTATCCATCATTCGCTGGAAGGTTGCGGGCGCTGAGCACAAACCAAAAGGAAGGACTCGAAATTCATACAGGCCATCAGGGGTAACAAAGGCCGTTTTCTCGCGATCTCGCTCGTCAACATCGATCTGCCAGTACCCGCTTTTTAAATCCAAAGAGGAAAATTGGTGGGTGCGGCGTAATCTGTCTAACGAGTCGTCGATGCCTGGCAGCGGGTACACGTCCTTTTTAGTCACGCTGTTCAGCTTCCGGTAATCGACGCAAAAACGTAGCGTTCCGTCTTTCTTCTTGACTAGGACGACCGGAGAGGACCACGCACTGTTGGAAGGCTCGATGATGCCGTCGTCAAGCATTTCTCGAACTTGCGTACGAATGGCTTCTCGTTCCTTCGCTGACACACGGTAAGGCTGTTGGTGTACTGGGCGAGCGTCGTCGTAAGTGATGATTCTGTGCCTAGTGATCGAAGTCTGGCGCACCTTAGAGGAAGCAGCGAAGCATGACTTGAATTCAAGCAAGAGTTTTCGCAGTGCTGTCTGGTTCTCTGGTGTGAGGTTAGAATTAATGTCGATATTGTTTAGAGACGTATCGGCGGCCTCCACTGCGTCCGACGAGAAGCAGATGGGAACGGTACTTAATTCATCTGCAAACGCTAACGAAGTGCCACGAAAAAGGTGTCGGTGTTCGTTGCTGAAATTTGTAACGAGCAGTTGAGATCGGCCATCACGTAGCTGTATGATACTCCTAGCCACACAAACACCTTGAGACAGCAAGTGTTCAAAATTACTTTCTGCAATCGCTTCACCATTTCGCAATCCACAGCATGTGACGTCGACAATAACACTGGCTCTTGGAGGAAGCGTTATACTTTCAGCAGAAACACGAAGAATGTCGGCACGTTGTTGGTCGTCCTGCTTGTCGATTGCTCGGTCGGCTGAGAAGGTGATGCGATTCTCTTGAAGGTCAATGACAGCTCCATACTCCTGCAGGAAGTCAACACCAAGAATAACGTCGCGTGAACATTCACGGAGCACAAGGAAACTTGCTACAAAAGTATAACCGCAGACCCGAACTCTGCTCGTGCAGGTTCCAAGCGGAGAGACGGTGTGGCCACCAGCCGTTCGAATCACACAGCCATGCCAGGGCGTGATTACCTTCTTTAGTAGTCTGGTCATTTTCCCGCTTAGTATAGAATAGTCAGCCCCGGTATCAACTAAAGCACCTACTGCATAGCCGTCTATCAGCACCGGTATATCCAGAGAAAGCCGCACATATCGCTCAGTCGAATCCACACCCTTTACTGTTAGCGTCGATCGGAGGTCTTCAGCACGTCGACTGCCAGCGACCTCGCCTCCAAGGGTCGCTTGCGTTAGTTTTCCCGGCGGGGACTGGGGGACCGTGCGCCAGCATGGCGCTGTGGCGAAGATGAAAAGCGCCTCGGCGACGGTGAGCGCGGCTGCCGTCCAGAAGGCGGTGGCATGCGCTGTTGAGCCAGGTAGTCCTCAATGTCCCGGGGTCGCTGGCCATACCGAGGAGGCGCTGAATATACTGAAAAGCCGCGCAGCCCGAGGCGCCGGTATGGACACTGGCGGTACAAATGGTCCGCTTCACCGCAGTGGAAGCACAAAGGCCGGCGATCAGGAGTGCGCCAAACATCAGATTTCCGAGGCGAAGCACGTCTGTCGTCAAGGTAGTGCGCTGGTTGTTCCGCAAGATGCACAGGGTTGGCGTAAACGAGGGGTGGGGGCGCGCGTGTGTTCTCGTAGTACCGTAGAGGCTGCGCCGACTGAAGTGAAACTGTAGGAGGTGCCTGAACAAACAGCGGGGAAGAGGAAGCTGGGCGCTTCAAGGCTTCCGCATAAGTCGCACGGTGGTAGTCAGCCGGGGCCGGTGCGGCGTTATCCAGACTCACAGGGTCACGCAGGGCATGATGCAGCTCGTCCTTGACGATACTTGCAATAGAACTCACCGTAGGTAGTGGTGGTGTGGTAGCCTTTCGCAGCTCCTCGCGTACTATAGAGCGGATGAGGTCGCGCAGACACTCGGTGTTGTTCCCAAAAGTCGTGGGAACTTGAGCAGTGGACGTGCTCACTTGCCGGTCATAAAGGGTGGATCGATGCTGAAGCATCTTTTCCATCGTGACGGCTTCAGACAAAAACTCGGCGACCGTGCTCGGAGGGCTCCGTACAAGGCCAGCGAAAAGCTGCTCCTTAACTCCTCGCATCAGGTGACGCAACTTCTTTTCCTCTGTCATACCTGGATCAGCCCGTCGGAACAGGCGCGTCATATCTTCCACATATATCATGACTGTTTCGTTGGGCATCTGGATGCGGGCCTGGATCGCTCGCTCCGCTCGTTCGTGGCGATCAGCACTTCTGTAAGTGTCCAACAGCCGGCGGCGGAATTCGGGCCACGATGTCATCTGTTCCTCGTGATTCATGTACCAGGTACGTGCTCCATCCTCCAAATAGAAGTACACACGCCGTAGTTTCGCCGCGTCGTTCCAGTCGTTCAAAGCAGCCACGCGTTCGAAGTCGACCAACCAGTCCTCGACGTCTTCGAGCTCGGTGCCATGAAACGGTGTCGGAACCTGTGGACTTTCGAGGGTGTACCGAGTCACCGGGGGGTTTCCCGTTCCTGTTAAAGTGGTTTGAACGGACGTGCTCATCATACTGGTGTGAACTGTGGGGTCAGCTTCGGGTGGCAATCCCCTGATCCTGCGGCTTGTCCGATGAACGGGAGTGTGGACTCGCACTGGGCTTGTGGTGCTGCTTCCAGGAGGGGTTTGAAACATCCGTGAGGGGCTACCCAGCACCTCCACCAATTGTCACGTCGCTCCAGGGGATGTCGACAAGGTCTATTGATGTCCGAGCAACAGGGCTCTAACCAAGCGCGCCGGTTGGGCTTGTCTCCTAGAGCGGGGGTTCACGCGCACTTCTTTCTTCTTCGTGGTGTGTGCCTTCACCTTGGCATACGACCCACTACTAGAAGCAGGTGGCAATATATAGGCGAAAAATGAGAAAATTGGGCATGCGAAGAAGGGTGCAGGAACAACCACTGCAATACAATGTCAGCAAAACTCTTGTCTCTTGTTGAATGGGCTGAAAAGAAATACATATGTAACTTAAAAAAGGTCGAGATACGCAATCTCTTTTTGCAACAACGCAACCGAGGGGCAACTTACACATTTACCGTCATACTTGTTTATCTGATAACCTTCAATTATCTCACGCGTGGCCTGCAAGTTCTGCTTGCTTAATACCTCGCAACGCTCAAAAACTGGCACGCAGCCGCAGTCTCGGCAGTGGATTCCGAGGTGTCCTTGAACTACGTTGTGTACATTGTTATTGTGCTCTCTTAAACGGTGATTAAGGCACCTTCCGGTTTGCCTTATGTAAACCATTTCACACGAAAGCGGAATGAGATAAACGACACCAATAACACAAGGTACAAAGTGCGTTCTGTGTTTCACAGTGCATCTTCCTCTAATAGCAGCTGGATTATTCACCAGCTTACAAAGCTTTGCAAGCTTTTCTGGGGCGAAAAAAACAACAGTGACACCAGCGCGTTTACCGATTTTTTTCAGCCGATGCGACACGTTACGCAGATAAGGAACTGCAACACATTTCATGGGAACAGACGCGCTTTGGGGCTGAGATCGCCCTCCTTTATTTTTAATTTGCTTCAAAAGTTTTTCCGACAAAGCAGAAATCAGGGCGCTCGAGTAACCAGCGCTTAAGAGGCGCTCTACCTGTGCTTTGAAACTGCATTGCATCGAGTGCGGGCATGACCTATTGAGAGCGTTTACCAGGCAACCTTTAATGATACCCCTTTTCACCAATTTTAAATGTGCTGAGTGGAAAGGTAAAAGGGGTTTACCACTTCTCGGTGAAAACAGCCAGCACAAATGATTACTTCTAAGACAGAGTGTTGGGTCCAAGAACCTAATCGAATTTCCAGACGGTAACTCATGCGTAAGTTCAAGAGGATACAAGTGCTTCTTAAACAAATTTAGAAGACTAAGGACAATAATGTCAAAAACAGTATCCAAACAATCAATAAATACAATGAAATCATCAACAAACCTACAGACCTTCACAACGAGAGACAAGTCGAGATCTTTTTGAATGTGGCGATCCTTATGCGCGAGAAAGATGTCACTCAGGACTGGTGCCAAACAGGAACCTATGCAAACGCCGCTTTTTTGAAATAAATGTTGCTCATTCTAAGACTCAACCGTTGACTTTAAATAAAATGAAAGCAATTACAGAAAACCATGAACTGGCATACCTGACGCATTCTGGAAGTTTATCGACCCAAATGAATCAATGCATTCTTCTAAGCACTGGAGCAGTGCGTGATGTGGAAGTGAATAATCTAGGTCTTTCACGTCTATTGAGAAAGCCTTCAGTCCTTTGTCATTAGACCTTAAAAATTTAATAACCGCCTCAGAGTCTTTTACAAGGAAAGGATCATCAATAGTTAAAAGGTTAAGCTGTTCTTGCAAAAACAAGGCGACCTGTTTTTGCCAGGTCCCGTTTTCAGAAACTATTACCCACAGTGGGCAGTCAATCTTGTGCGTCTTTGCGGTAAAAAAGATGTCAAGACTTAGCTTCTTTGATTTGTCGATTGATTTTGCAACTTTATCTAGGCCGAAAGAGTTTCAAAGCCTTTTCGCTTTCAATTTAGCTTTTGCTATAGAAGAGTGGCTGGGTTTAAAAACAGAGTTTATAGCCATGGTGGCTTTGTCCTTAAACAAAAGGGAAGGCAAAACTGCAAAGCCACCTTCTTTGTCCGATGGTAAAAGAGCTAAAGACTGGGCTTTTAAGAAAGATACAGCATTTCTAGTGGCAACTGCATTGCTAGGTGGTTTACAGCGTGTTAAAACGTCCACACCATCAGAAACGCACCTGTTCATCTCGCTCTCCGGGGTGCGTCGAGCAACTTGTCGTACGAGGGTGAGTAGCTCTTGTGGCGTTTATCGAGGTTCAACAGCAAACTTTGGTCCAAGTCCCAAAACATCGTGCACTTTCTCAGGAAGTTCAACATCACCAACGATGTGTACCCGGTTCTTCGGCAAGACTGGCTTCTTTGAAGGGACAGCTCGTAGGCTAAGGAGTGTGTGTTGCCACATGAATTCCGTCGTGCTGTCAGCCAAGGCAGATAACTCCCGCCATTTCTTCTTGGCAGTAGAGGCCCTTTCTGAACGTTGTAGCTGCAGATAGAGGCTCTCGCGGCAAAGCCGAGCCTGGCGCAACCATTCTGAACGCAAAATCTTGCACATGCGAGCACCATGTCCAAGCGGAGGAGTGTAGCCAGCACAAAGGAACGCAACCTCTGCAGGCAAGACCTTGACACGGATGCAGTAGGCGAAGGACCTAGCTTTGCAAACAGCCAGAGCGATACGACCTATTAAACACTGGGAGGAACAAACGAGCAAGAAAAAAAGCCCGTTGTACTAGAAATGAAGTTATGAAGAGTGGAAGCTTGGGCAAGAGTGTAGGACATAAGTGCGTCTGTTCCCATGAAATGTGTTGCAGTTCCTTATCTGCATAACGTGTCGCATCGGCTGCGAAAAATCGGTAAACGCGCTGCTGTCACTGTTGTTTTTTCGGCCCCAGAAAAGCTCGCAAAGTTTTGTAAGCTGGTGAATAATCCAGATGCTATTATATATCCAGCTTATATATCCAGCTGTTGTTATATCCAACTGCTATATATATGTACACCACTCCGAAAATAAATCTGTGTTGAAAGTCGGCGCTCTTTTCTGTCCTTGTTTTTTTCGCTTCCGTAGTTACGAAGTAACTACTTCTAGGTTGCGCTGTTCCTGCATTCAGTTATGTCCTACCAACTTGCCCAAGCTTCCACGCTTCATAACATGCAACAAAGCACGCTTTATAGAAGGACAAAGGCGATGTGATTCAGCAGTGAATCAAAGTAGTTTCGGCCTACACGTACGGAAGAAAGCGTGTTTGGGAATTGCTTTCACTCACTCACTCACTCACTCACTCACACTAATTCAAGCGTTTGATTCAATCAACATTTTGCTTCTTCTTTGTGGCATTAAGTTTGCAACAGCACGCTTTACTGGAGCACAAAGCCGATGTGGTTCAGCAGTGAATCAAATTATCCCGTTTACACGCATGGAAGAAAGCGTACTTGGAAATTTTTTCCAATCACTCTCACTCACTCACTCACTCACTCACTGACACCAAGTTGAGCGTTCTATTGATTCAACGTTTTGCTTCTCCTTTGTTGCAATAATCCTGCATTGAAGCCCGATTTACGAAAGCACAAAGCCGATGTGATTCAGCAGTGAATCAAAGTAGTTTCGGCTTATACGCACGGAAGAAAGCGTATTCAGATTTTTTCTCACTCACTCACTCACTCACTCACGAACGAACGAACGAACGAACGAACAAACGAACGAACGCGTGACACTTGGTCAAGCGTTCTATTGCATCAACGTTTTGTTTCTCCTTTGTTGCATTGAGCCAGCAACAAAGTACGCTTTACAGGAGCACAAAGCCGATGTGATTCAGCAATGATTCAAAGTAGTTTCGGAAGAAAGCATACTAGGAAATTGTTTTCACTCACTCACTCACTCACTCACTCACTCACTGACACCAAGTCGAGCGTTCTATTGATTCAACGTTTTGCTTCTCCTTTGTTGCAATAATCCTGCATTGAAGCCCGATTTACGAAAGCACAAAGCCGATGTGATTCAGCAGTGAATCAAAGTAGTTTCGGCTTACACGCACGGAAGAAAGCGTATTCAGATTTTTCTCACTCACTCACTCACTCACTCTCTCACTCTCTCACTCACTCACTCACTCACTCACGAACGAACGAACGAACGAACGAACGAACGAACGAACGAACGAACGAACGCGTGACACTTGGTCAAGCGTTCTATTGAATCAACGTTTTGTTTCTCCTTTGTTGCATTGAGCCCGCAACAAAGCACGCTTTACAGGAGCACAAAGCCGATGTGATTCAGCAATGATTCAAAGTAGTTTCGGAAGAAAGCATACTAGGAAATTGTTTTCACTCACTCACTCACTCACTCACTCACTCACTGACACCAAGTCGAGCGTTCTATTGATTCAACGTTTTGCTTCTCCTTTGTTGCAATAATCCTGCATTGAAGCCCGATTTACGAAAGCACAAAGCCGATGTGATTCAGCAGTGAATCAAAGTAGTTTCGGCTTATACGCACGGAAGAAAGCGTATTCAGATTTTTTCTCACTCACTCACTCACTCACTCACGAACGAACGAACGAACGAACGAACAAACGAACGAACGCGTGACACTTGGTCAAGCGTTCTATTGCATCAACGTTTTGTTTCTCCTTTGTTGCATTGAGCCAGCAACAAAGTACGCTTTACAGGAGCACAAAGCCGATGTGATTCAGCAATGATTCAAAGTAGTTTCGGAAGAAAGCATACTAGGAAATTGTTTTCACTCACTCACTCACTCACTCACTCACTCACTGACACCAAGTCGAGCGTTCTATTGATTCAACGTTTTGCTTCTCCTTTGTTGCAATAATCCTGCATTGAAGCCCGATTTACGAAAGCACAAAGCCGATGTGATTCAGCAGTGAATCAAAGTAGTTTCGGCTTACACGCACGGAAGAAAGCGTATTCAGATTTTTCTCACTCACTCACTCACTCACTCTCTCACTCTCTCACTCACTCACTCACTCACTCACTCACTCACGAACGAACGAACGAACGAACGAACGAACGAACGAACGAACGCGTGACACTTGGTCAAGCGTTCTATTGAATCAACGTTTTGTTTCTCCTTTGTTGCATTGAGCCCGCAACAAAGCACGCTTTACAGGAGCACAAAGCCGATGTGATTCAGCAATGATTCAAAGTAGTTTCGGAAGAAAGCATACTAGGAAATTGTTTTCACTCACTCACTCACTCACTCACTCACTCACTGACACCAAGTTGAGCGTTCTATTGATTCAACGTTTTGCTTCTCCTTTGTTGCAATAATCCTGCATTGAAGCCCGATTTACGAAAGCACAAAGCCGATGTGATTCAGCAGTGAATCAAAGTAGTTTCGGCTTACACGCACGGAAGAAAGCGTATTCAGATTTTTCTCACTCACTCACTCACTCACTCTCTCACTCTCTCACTCACTCACTCACTCACTCACGAACGAACGAACGAACGAACGAACGAACGAACGAACGAACGAACGCGTGACACTTGGTCAAGCGTTCTATTGAATCAACGTTTTGTTTCTCCTTTGTTGCATTGAGCCCGCAACAAAGCACGCTTTACAGGAGCACAAAGCCGATGTGATTCAGCAATGATTCAAAGTAGTTTCGGAAGAAAGCATACTAGGAAATTGTTTTCACTCACTCACTCACTCACTCACTCACTCACTGACACCAAGTCGAGCGTTCTATTGATTCAACGTTTTGCTTCTCCTTTGTTGCAATAATCCTGCATTGAAGCCCGATTTACGAAAGCACAAAGCCGATGTGATTCAGCAGTGAATCAAAGTAGTTTCGGCTTACACGCACGGAAGAAAGCGTATTCAGATTTTTCTCACTCACTCACTCACTCACTCTCTCACTCTCTCACTCACTCACTCACTCACTCACTCACTCACGAACGAACGAACGAACGAACGAACGAACGAACGAACGAACGCGTGACACTTGGTCAAGCGTTCTATTGCATCAACGTTTTGTTTCTCCTTTGTTGCATTGAGCCAGCAACAAAGTACGCTTTACAGGAGCACAAAGCCGATGTGATTCAGCAATGATTCAAAGTAGTTTCGGAAGAAAGCATACTAGGAAATTGTTTTCACTCACTCACTCACTCACTCACTCACTCACTGACACCAAGTTGAGCGTTCTATTGATTCAACGTTTTGCTTCTCCTTTGTTGCAATAATCCTGCATTGAAGCCCGATTTACGAAAGCACAAAGCCGATGTGATTCAGCAGTGAATCAAAGTAGTTTCGGCTTATACGCACGGAAGAAAGCGTATTCAGATTTTTTCTCACTCACTCACTCACTCACTCACGAACGAACGAACGAACGAACGAACGCGTGACACTTGGTCAAGCGTTCTATTGCATCAACGTTTTGTTTCTCCTTTGTTGCATTGAGCCAGCAACAAAGTACGCTTTACAGGAGCACAAAGCCGATGTGATTCAGCAATGATTCAAAGTAGTTTCGGAAGAAAGCATACTAGGAAATTGTTTTCACTCACTCACTCACTCACTCACTCACTCACTGACACCAAGTTGAGCGTTCTATTGATTCAACGTTTTGCTTCTCCTTTGTTGCAATAATCCTGCATTGAAGCCCGATTTACGAAAGCACAAAGCCGATGTGATTCAGCAGTGAATCAAAGTAGTTTCGGCTTATACGCACGGAAGAAAGCGTATTCAGATTTTTTCTCACTCACTCACTCACTCACTCACTCACGAACGAACGAACAAACGAACGAACGCGTGACACTTGGTCAAGCGTTCTATTGCATCAACGTTTTGTTTCTCCTTTGTTGCATTGAGCCAGCAACAAAGTACGCTTTACAGGAGCACAAAGCCGATGTGATTCAGCAATGATTCAAAGTAGTTTCGGAAGAAAGCATACTAGGAAATTGTTTTCACTCACTCACTCACTCACTCACTCACTCACTGACACCAAGTCGAGCGTTCTATTGATTCAACGTTTTGCTTCTCCTTTGTTGCAATAATCCTGCATTGAAGCCCGATTTACGAAAGCACAAAGCCGATGTGATTCAGCAGTGAATCAAAGTAGTTTCGGCTTACACGCACGGAAGAAAGCGTATTCAGATTTTTCTCACTCACTCACTCACTCACTCTCTCACTCTCTCACTCACTCACTCACTCACTCACTCACGAACGAACGAACGAACGAACGAACGAACGAACGAACGAACGAACGCGTGACACTTGGTCAAGCGTTCTATTGAATCAACGTTTTGTTTCTCCTTTGTTGCATTGAGCCCGCAACAAAGCACGCTTTACAGGAGCACAAAGCCGATGTGATTCAGCAATGAATCAAAGTAGTTTCGGAAGAAAGCATACTAGGGAATTGTTTTCACTCACTCACTCACTCACTCACTCACTCACTCACTCACTCACTCACTCATGAACGAACCAACGCACGCACACTTGGTCAAGCATTCTATTGAATCAACGTTTTGCTTATCCTTTGTTGCATACGGAAGAAACCGTATTTGGGAATTTTTTCGCTCGCTCACTCACTCACTCACTTACTCACGCTCGCACGCACGCATTCGCACCAGGCCAAGCGTTCCATTCAATCAATATTTTGCTTCTCCTTTATTGCACAAAGCCTGCAACAGAGCACACTTTACAGGAGCACAAAGCCGATGTGGTTCAGCAGTGAATAAAAGTAGTTTCAGTCTACACGCATGAAAGAAAGCGTACTTGGGACTCGTTTTCACTCACTAACTCATTAAATCACTCGCTAATTCACTCACTCACTCACTTACTCACTCACTAACTAACTCACTCATTCACTCACTCACTCACTCACTCACTCACTCACTCACTCATTCGATCACTCTATGAGTCACGCACGCACAACAGGTCAAATATTCCAATCAAACATTTTGCTTCTCCTTTTTGCATAAAACTTGCAACAAAGCACGCTTTACAGGAGCACAAAGCCGATGTGATTCAGTGAATGAAAGTAGTTATGGCGTACACGCACTGAAAAATGTATTTGGGAATTGTTTTCTGCTACAAGACCCCCACCAACTCCTCCCTCACGCGCACAATTGCCTATTTTAGTCTCAACTCTTAGGGAGCCCCAGTTATTGGTATAGTTTTGCTCTCTCTCTCTCTCTCTCTCACACACACACACATACACACACACGCACACGCACACGCACACACACACACACACAGACACGTTATATTACGTTAAATATTTATGTTGGGTCTAAAACCTAACTATTAAGACATATCAACATGGCTGTTTCTCCACTCATGCTTAGGCGGCCCCTCAAGTGTGGAAATGATGCTAGTGGTACATCGGATTTCACCATCCTCTGCAATTAGTGGTGCAACCCTCGTGTTGGTTCCTACAGCTCTTTGTGGCTATGCGCACCATTGCCTATAGCCACAGGCAAGGTTTAGCGTCGCACTGTAGAAATTTTTAAGAATGTATCAGTTATTGTGCATGGTACTTTGCTTCTGTAAGCATAATGGGAAGCGGCCATTCACTGTGAGTGTGATTACAACATTTTAGCGTCAGTTCTGCATTTTCCATTCTTTTTTCATTTCTTAGGGAAAGCGCGCTGTGCTGTGCGTACATGTTTCGCCAATTACTGCGTGGTGTAAGTCTGTTACTGTGGTCCAGAACTAACCGTAGGTAACAAAATAGGCATCTAAGAGGACAACGGTCATCTTGAGTGTTATTTTAATCATCATGTAGAAATAGACAGCAGCGTGAACACAACACTGGATTTTCCAGGATGCTTTGTTTTCAAAACAAGATGGCGGCTGATTGGAATGCTTTGCATTGCCACAAAACAGCCATTTGGGCTGAATGATATTGATTCATCTCAAGTGACAAATGTGAGGCGCGCTACAAGACAAGCACAAAAGAGGATGACGATACTGGCTCCCACTTGGAATTGGAAGTTTATTTAAAAAGCAGCACATGCATAGTTTACAAATTGAGCAACAGTAAAGTTTGCCTATTCGCCTAAAACAAAATGACTTGGTATATTAGTCAAAGACTTGGAAGACGTAAGATTTGCATTTTAAAGACGATAGTCTTTTTGGGGACCTTCAACGCAAAAATGTTGGTCTGTCTGTCTATTCGTCTGTCTGTCTGTACATTTGTCTGTTTGTACGTCCCCAACGGTATCCTAAACAGCACCAAAGTGGCCAAACGATACTCCAAACCACCAACCCCATGCGCAACGCCCACCAATATTGCTCACAGTTCAGTGTTCATACTTCTACGATTGTCAATTAAAAAGCAATTATTGGGCATACCTGAGGCATCACAATAACACGTCAATATTATGTATGTGTATTTTTTGCTAGAAAAGGCATACATGAGTAAGTCTAAGAACCGGGGCGTTTATCACGCTACGCTGACCATGCAACGCTTGCTAGAAAACGCAAGTGTTTTCGACGCTTTGCTAAGATGGCACGTGTGGTGGCACATACCCGTCGCCTTGCGTTCTACACCTTATGACCTCCGAGACGGGCGCGCACGCCACGTGCCCTGTTTTCCAGGATAACTGCCCAATAGCGCACATGCCTCACGTGTAACATAACTTGATGCGCTCGTTCGCCTCCGCTTTCCACTCGAGGCACTCTAACGTAGCGCCTCCAGAATACGATTCACCGATTTTCTTGCGCAGAACATCAAATACACGTTTTTATCCCTCTCTCTAGACGCAAGACTATCGCTTTTCGACGACATTTGCAGCGTAACAAGCAGATACGGGGCCAATTTTTTTAAAAGTGGAATACTTGTATTTCGCCGATAGGGTCGTCTCCCTAGAGCTACACGCTTTTTTACCCGCTTGGTGTAAAGCACGCTCAATTTTTTGACATATTCCAACACGGAACAAATAAGCATTTTCCTTGTTTGCTAGCCCACGTGATCGTTTCACTACGTGGCACAGGCATTATGCGAATGCGTTATTACAATAATAGAATACTGTCTTGTAAACTGTCAGCGTAGACTATCTACAGTGCTGGGCCGTACGCACCCTATGAATACATTTCACAACCGAGTCTAGATTGTGCTCGGCGCGATTCGAACGTCGGGGCGCAAGTTTAGCGCAATGGTTATATTCGAAAATTGACAGCGTATGAACTCTAAACGAGGTGATGACAGACTGAGCATTGCCATGGCGAAACCGGCTGCTTGGTTATCATGACGCGCCTCTTGTGAGATATGGTCATGGTTAGCTGTGCGCATACTCGCCATTTTTCTCCCGGTCGATCCGTTTCCGTTTTAGTCTGCTTCGTTCTTTTATTTTGTCATTACCGCTGAGCGATTCCCGAAGCGAGAACGCAAATAGGCGGCTCCGCTAATTAGAGAAAAGAATGGGTCATTAATCAGGGCTAAGCGAAAATCGTTTCTATGGTGCTAAGGAACACGCTAACGGCGAATGTGGCAACCAAAGTGTCGGTAGCGTTTTCTTCGTTAATCTCGATTTCCTTGCCTCCAGCCGCAGGAATCCGCTGTTCCTCGTGTTCACAAAAACATTATTATGCTACAAAAGCTCGTAATGCCAGCTGCTTTGAGTTTTTTACACCGAAGGCGGCTCGTAGATGTCAGCTTTTGTGTATTCAATGTCTGGATGGATACAGCATGGAACCGAACGAGGAATATGGTGGATTTATTGTTACTTGCGCATACTTTTTCAAACAGTGCAGAAATGGTACGCAGAGCAAGAGATACGCCACACTTTGAACAACAGTTTATTGAGGAACGCGAAATAAATAGATGGCAGAACAAAATGAGAGAGAAAGGCGAAAAAATGGCTCGGTTCGGTGATACGATACGTGACTTTCTTGTTCGGTCGCTACGCTCGTCAACGAGAAATGCTTCAGCGTTTTGGCGCATGAGTTTATTCACATTTTCTTCGACGACGATGAAAAAAAATCGGGGACGCACTTCCGAAACCCACAGTGTTTTTGCTATATTTTATGCTCTTGGTGTGCTTCTGAAGGCGACCGTTGGGACAGCATCTCACAGGAACGTCAGAAACGGCTCCGGTAGCATAGCTGGCGAAAGAGCGTCTCACATTTATTCACGTACCTTTTTTTTTTCGGAAAAACCTTTCCGTTGACCTGCTGGCAGAAGGCTCTCAGCCAGCCTGAAGCCTGAAAAAGGAATTACGGGAGCTGGCTTTGCACTAGTGCCGCCAAACCTGAAGGAAGAGTTGGTTGGTCCCTCAACATCTTGGCGCAACCAACTCCGGATGATGATGATGATGATGATGATGATAATGACAACGCCACGAATCATATGGTGCTTGCTTGCTCGCTTGTTCCTATGTTTTTGCTCTCATCTACTAAGGAGAATCAGCCAAGAAGCTGGCGGTTAGCGTAAGTTACCAATTAAGGATCATGCAGGGTGAAAGCAAATGTGATAATTTGTTTGTAACAGAATATAATAATTTTGATGCAAATAGAAAAAAGAAAAAAACATAAATAAATGTGGGCTAAGTTTAAGCTTGGTTTGAAAAGAGATGATCAATGACTCAGCAAGGTAGTCTCCTTGTGTCACAGAGGAATTCGCAGGGGGCCCCGCAGACGTTCCTGTTGCGAAACTCCAGCGAAGCAGCTCCGCTTTTCTTGTTTCTTTCTCTCTTATTGCGATAGCAATTATATGGACACACTCGGCTGGCTTGCGCAGCCGGCGTCGGCGTCGATGTCATGTACCGTATATGTATACGTATCTATATATATGAAAACGCAAAAAAGAGAAAACAAATTCTAGAAAAAGACTCTGGCGCGTGGAATCGAACGTGGAACCTTCGCGCCGTGATTGCGAGGCGCTAACCTTTGAGCCACTGAGAGCTACCTCTTTCATCGTTCAAACGGCAAGCTATTCGTATCTACCACTTACTGCTGTTGGTGGGCATCTCGGGGGTGGGGGGGGGGACTATCGTGTTTTCAGCATTATCAGCAAGATGGCACAGTGAGCGCGTGGAGGCTCTCATCTCTCACGCGTACTTTGGCCCGCGTAGAGAATAAAGGGGTCTACGCACGATCGCTTGCCCTTATCTTGCAGTGGGGAGAATCGTACGTCTTGGCTAGCAATTGAGTTTCATCGGAAATATTATGTTGTAGTTAACGGGCGCACAAAGGTCACTGCAATCGTCGCACAGCCTCCGCTTGCAAAAAGGGCGTGCTTTTCAAACACAGCAAAATAACAACTGAGACGCTTATTCACGTTAATCTGTACCTGCGAGTACGTGTCGTGCGTCCTTTGTGTGTGAGAAACGTGGGGCACGTTTCGAACTGCTTGCCATTCTGCGCGTGACCTTCCAATTTGTTGCTATCGCACTCATTGCTTCGCCTTTGCGGCATAGCTGTGATTTTTTCTTTCTTCTCTATCTCTTTGTTCTTTGTATCTTTTTTGTATGCGTTTCTTTCTTTGTATCTCTATGTATTCCTCCCTTTTTTCAATTCGTTTTAGTGTCTGTTTCTTTATATCCTTTTCTCTCTCTGTTTTTTTCTTACTTTGTCCTTCAGCCTGTTCATGTCTTATTTTCTTTAAATATCTCTATTCTCTCTTTTCTCTTTCATTCTATCACTTTATTTCTTAGTACTTTTAATTATTTTTCTATCGCTTTATTCTCCACTCTCTTTACTTTCTCTTCCTTTCTACATATTTATTTCTATCTCTTTCGCGTTTTCAATTTCGCAGAGCAGAGTTTTGATGTTGTACTTGGTAGTGGTGTTCTATTTCTTTTCGACTATCTTCTCCGCCTGACTCTATATTTCTGTCTTTTCATCTGTCATGTATTTATTCCCTATTTTTCATCAGGACTTTTCTCTTCCTCGTTTGTTCTTCTTTTTTCAAGTTTTTTTTTTATTTGACACTGGCTCCTTTTGTGCATGGTACTGATGCTTACCCAATTCATGTGTGGAATGCCAATCTGGGGAGTTTTGCACTGCGGAGCCCAAGTTACCGATAGTCTAAGCTGTTTCACTGTGAAAAAAAAATGAAGTTAGCGAGCATTGCTTCACGATGCTCAGAGATTTTTTACGATGACAGCTCACAAGCTGCCGACACCTTTAAACCACTTCGCTGTTAACGCTTGCCTCTGCTATACGAAGCACATTCGAAGTGACAGCCATCTGTATGGGTCTTGTTGGTTCTTTTTACTCGGTGTATTTTTACCGAAATGTACCTCGGAAGCGTGACAGAGCTTCGAAATTCTCTCTGTGGTAACACTCGCTGGTTGTTACTAAAATATTTTTTTAGTTGCGATGAATTTCATCTTTACGATATGTACTTTCTTTTCTGTTATTGATTCTTTCTAGATGTGTTTGTTTTCTAACTAGTATAGTGCGCTTTCTTTCATTTGGGGTCCTTAAAATATTGATCTTTGCTGTGGGCTACAATCGGGCTTATTGGAGATAAGCAGCACACCGTGTGTCGCAGGGACTGTTTCTTTAGAAATGACCTACTTCATTGGGTGGTAGTTTTGCTACAAATATTTTTATTTTAATGTGGTTTTCGGGAAACGTTATAGATAAATGAAAATATAACGACCAGTCCCGTTTTTCTATTTGAAATACACCCCCACACACACAAATAATTGAGAAAAATAATTAAAACCAGAAAGTGCCGCTCAAAAAAGGGTGAGTGAGGCACAGCTTTCGCGTCAGCCAGCCGCGGTGGAAGTTGGCGAGTCCGGGTTACGTTGACGCGTAGACCGAGCCCTCTACCATTAATCTGTAACAAAACTACAATCCTAATAAATAGGTCAGTTTTAAAAGAATAACATTACTTGCGATCAGTTAGTGAATGTTTTGCGACCTGTACGAAGCAGCACCTTTTACAGGTTGTAAAATTGCAAGAACTTGTAGCTATATTCTTGGACCGATTCCAGGCAACCACACACAAAAAAAGAAGAGTGTAAACACAATTTGATATTGTGTTTGTTTTCTGACAACATAGTGTATATAATCTTGTGGCATAACAGATGGAAGACTGTGAAGCCACGGGTAACAGTAACAGTATAACTAACAAAACAGCCAGTCTCATTTCGAGACCCTAGAAGGGGGCATACGTTTACACACAGCTTGAAGCATTAAGAACAGGTACAGCAGTTACAAGAATGAAAGCATGAACATGAGTTTTAATCAACAACAGTTACAATGACGTAATCAATGCAAACAAGTACACAAAAAAAATAAATGGAAACTTGAGTGAGTTGGTAGGCGTGTATACTTGTTTGAATCAGCACACACAGGACGAAGCCGAAGAATTAGGGGAACATTATATAAACTCCCCTATTCTAAAACTTCATACTACTTTATAAACCCACTCGATTCTTGGCCAATCCTCACTGTAGGTGTCCGCCACAGTTAGTAGGTGAACAACAACGAGAAAAAGCACTGTTCGGTGCTCCTATTTCTTTGTTTTTTATTGACGTGATGTAAGGAGATGTTGGCACACAAATAGGACGCTGGCTATTCTCTATTCTTTCGAGGGGTCCAATAACAAACAAGTCTACAGCACATACAATATTCAAGTTAGCTTAACAGTTAGAACATCAGATTAAAAAAAAATAGTCGTGTCCAACAGTCACATATATGTCCATATACAGTGATGTTAACAAATTGTAGAGCACCCACTGCATACAGTGAACAACCACATAATTGTTAACATTATAGTCGACAATCTCATACACATGTGCTGTCACGTAAAAAATAAAAATAAACGTTAATGCATTGATATCGGCCCAGAATGCCATTGCCTTCGAAAAAAAAAACTTTTAATGCTTTTACGGCGCACTTTTGCAAACTTCTTGTTCGTGATGGGCCTGCTCATGCGATGTTTGCTGCTTTAAGCAAAAAAAAAATGGTGCGAAATTATCCGCTTCCTGGACTAAGCAAAAGCGGCTGAGAAGATCGCTTAGAAACTCGAGAATAATCTCGGTTAAAGTCTGAATTATCCTAGATTTAAGCTATTCCCATAAGTTTCTCGCATGCAACCTGTTGAGCCACAATGCGTTTTTTTTCATAGCTTTTTCCTGTCACCGTGAGGTGGTATATGAAGTCAGACAGACGTTTCATTGATGCAGGTCATAACGCACTTTTACGTTATGTCGACTAGCAGTCATCACATATGTGTTTTGAGTTATGATTGGAATTGTAACATATCCCTAAAGCACACAAAGAAGCATTTTGAGACAAGAAAGAAAATAACAAGAAGAGTCAAACGCCGCAGAACATAAGGTTAGTGCTCAGTGCCTCAGTGAAGCTCCCTTTTCGGCAGGAGAAAGGCGTGAGGCCCGAGGGCATTGACAGTAAATGAATGAATGCCTCAACAAGAAAGAGCCAAGCCTGTCTTTGGAAGTGCTCTTCAGAATAAAAGGCATAGTTATTCTATCGACATGCACGGAGTATGGAATGATCATGCCGCAGAAGGGTCTCTCGAAGGGGCAGTTTGTATATATGATCGTGAGGAAAAACGGTGCGAAAAAATGGGACGATGGAAGAATGATCACAATACACAAGCGCTGACGAACTACTGTGTCTAAATTTATTACACCGGGGAATTTATAGCTGAAAAATGAAACAAGATTCAAACAATCTCGTGCACATAAAGATAAAATGCAAGAAGAATGTGCCACGAGTCGCAATGTCCAAAGTTAACCGCCCAAAAGCATAATCTCTTCTTTCAGAAGGACGAGTGAAGGTTCACTGACGCGGACATTTTATTTATTCTTTATATGGAGAGCCTCGTTGATTTAGTGCTTGCTCCTGGGACGATGACGTGGTAGTGTCTATATATTTTCTAGTGTAATAAACTTTGTTCGTCAGCGCATGTGTTGTGTGGGCGTTCTTCCTTCGTCCCGTTTTCACTCTGTTTCCCCTCAGTATCGTAACGGGGCTGAAGGGCAGTGTAGCAAATAAGAAGCCTCTCTTCCGGTTAACCTTCTTGTCTTGATTTGTTGTAAGTGCGCACCCCCTTAGCGGGCCCGACTTGTCGCCCATCCACTTTTTCATGTCGCATGGTCAGACGGTGCTGAATACAGGGCTAAATGAAAGAAGGCCAACAATGCTCAAAATTAGCGCGAATACAACTAACACGGTTGAAATGAATCGAATCGACAGAAATAACCGAGAATTAATTTACCCTAAGCTTGAGAAAAACGCTTTTGAAACACCCGGCCGAGACCCGCGCCGCGTACAAGAGGGCGCCACCGCCTCAGCAAGCTCGCGATTGCCGAGGAAATCTCTGGGTTTCTCTTGCTACGCATTTCTTCAAGTTTTATGGTAGTATACAGCTGCGACAGGTGCAGGATTGAAAAGTACACCAATTCCTGCACGGGAACTATATTAGCACTACATTAACGGCAGAATTAGCTCTGGATTAAATGAGCATCAGAGCTACTATAAGCACCGGATTTAGTTTTTGTCTCTCTTACTGTAGGCTCTAGCAGAACGGCACGACAGAATCGCAACATCGATTTAACTGCAAACAGCTTTCCGAAAAAAGAAAGAGATATAATCGAAATACAACGTGTTCGGAGGTCACAGAGCAGCGATATTTCGTCGTCGCGTCTCTGGCCATTCGCGCTAATGATATCGAGTCACGCAATATTGGCCGAGGTGTCACGTTGTCAGCGCCTGAGACGATTCATCGGTTTGAAACCGGGACAAATTTTCGTCTTTTTTTTTCCTCCTTCAAATTGAGTGAAAGCTCGCATCGATAGGAATGTGCACCGACGCCTCGAACAATCTGTCCCGCCTCGCAGTGACGTGGTTTAACGAGCCCGTGGCGTGCTGGGCGACGCTCTGCGCACGGACAGGGTGACTTCGTCGCCGCTCTTCTAATCTGCGGTGCGCGGGCTCGCCCTTCGCTGCTTTGGCTGAACACGACGTCGAGCGATGCCCGCACATAGCGATATCAGAGGGGCAGGCAGCCGCTGGTACCGCACAGTCTCTGCTCTCCCTGGTTCGGGTGGCGCCTTCCATGGACTCTCCTGAAATGTTTATTGAAAAGGAAACAGCGAGTTTTCTTTTTTTTTCACACGGGGTCAATGGTGAAGGAAGCGACCCTGACAAGCTTCTATTTCAATTCAAAATTTTATTGCACACAAAAGATGTATGTTCAGAAAAAAATTTTGAATGAAAAAAAAGCTATAGCGGGGCGTGAGTTCCTGGCATCGTTACCCGTGTTTCTCTAGAAATGACGATTATTTCTAGTACAGAGAAACGTCTCTGTGACAGATCCTTTGCTGATGCATGGTGAGCCTTTATGCGCTATCTGGGCGGCTTCCATGATTTTTCAGCTGCGTTGGTTTTGATGTCTGCCGCGGACTACTGGCATTTCATATTTCGAAGGTGGTCGGGACGTTGGCATAACTAGTTTTGAGTTGACCCCACACACATGCATGACCGGCACTTCGTATGAGGTTCTGTGAAAAGGATGAGCGTCTTGCCCTGTCTAGATATCACTGGTATTTTTAGAGCGCGTGTTTTGGAATATGGCGTTGCCTCGAAACTAGGTGAATTTAAGCCACCACAAAAATACGCGTGAAGTGGCAAAAAAAAAACAAAACACTTCAGCTCCGAGAACGAAGGTAAACAAAACGATGCACTACGTGGTATCTGAATGGTCGCACTGTCAGACTTGCCTAACGCAGTAGCAAACCAAAGTTTCAAATTTCTTTTCGTGCATTGGGGCGTCCCTGCCCCTTACCCCCCCCCCCCCCCCCATCGTTTTTCTTTGCTGGGTGGAATTTGGCTCAAGGTGGAATGCTTGAAATTCAGAAGAAGCGGTGGTTTTAATGTGTTGGTTTCAAAGATTAGTTTCTTTGCGGGTGTCGCCTGTAAGCTGGCTGGCGTGCCCCCATTCATCATGAGCTGTCATGGCAGACGAAACGAAAGCAGACTCCGCCGTTGCGTGATTTATGACTCCGAGATTAATGAATCTACAGGGAGGGCCACGGTCGCCTCAGGACAACTTGTACCTTTCGATCGTTTGTGTATGAAATAAGCGAACAAAAATGGCTGCTTTTGTGGATGGGCTAGTGCGCGTGATGGTGGAACTGCAGTAAAACAAGCTGCTGTAAAACAGCCAACTTCGCAATTCGTTTCTTCCTACGTTAAAGGTAAAACGGCGAGCTATAGAACGCCATTTGAGAGATGAACTCAATCAACTCACTCTGCATAGAATTGTTTCTATTATATTTGATTTTCGTCCAAGACGCGCTATAAGCCTGCAGCCATCATTTACTACAACAAAATACGCATGCCTTATGCACTGCATGTTTCTGTCACATTTTTTACGCACTTTAATGTATTCAAGCGTAATATAGGCAGATCCAAACGAATCGTACTCACAATTAGGTCAGGGAAATCACAGGTGACGTTAATTGTTGAATTTAACTGCAGTGCACTAACTTTGGCGCGAATATGAACCCACAACCTTAGAACTGGATGGTTGTGGACTCAGTGGCGAAATAATTGTTGAACAATATGGCAGTACAAAAAGTGATGTTCATACCGCAAAAAAAAAAAAAACAGTTTTTTAATATGATATTCGGTGACCGCGGCTTCATTCTGTTCCTGCAAAGAGCTATTCACTGCGCCCGAACGTCACTTGTAAAACCGACAGGTTCAACGCGCTGTGGCGATAGGAGAGGCATTCGCAACTCGACCAAATCACTAGATGCCCCAGCATGCTCCAGCAGAAGTTTCAATTTATTGCCGAGGTTTTTCTGTGGGGCAGCGCTGAAAGTCGGTTATTCTGAAATATATGTCCCCCCACCCCCAATCCGGAGCCCTCCACTACGGCGTCTCTCATAATCATGAAGTGGTTTTGGGACGTTAAACCCCACATATCAATCAATCAATCCCCCATCCAAAAAATATTTGCTTACTCCCCTGGCTGCAGGTGCCAGACTAAGCTATCAAAATTTGTAGTAAAAAACAACGTGATACAACAAAAACCAGAAAGACCAAACAGCACTCACGTGAACATTCCGACATTAAAACTAAAAGAGGTCGCAATTCGGCAATATATTGTGTTGAATGTGGTTGCACCCTAAACTTCCGGGGCATGCCCATTATGCTCAGCTGCCGAGGTAACAATGCCCACGAAACATTACAGGTCACTCATTTATCAGCTGAGCTCCCCGTCTATCACACTATGTGACAAATCATGGCATGTGCTAGGAAAATGTTCTCTTTCTAGCTCTTCCATCTTTTGCCTTTCGAGGGATGTGTATGTAATTATATTGCAAAAATAAAAAGCAGTTGTTGGTAGTCAGCTCTAATATAATGTTAAGTCTCTCATCATTTTCACTGGTATAGCGCACCTCGACAAGGACACACACAAAGGAGAGATTCACACACACACAGCGCTATGTAGAACCCAAGTGTCCGAGCTCTGCAGGCTGCCGTCGCGATCAGCGGGATGATTCGGCATGGTTCAGTGCTGTACCATAAAGGAATGCCCGATGTACAAGAAATGAAATTTGCTAAGGCACGTTGCCGGGCTAGTTGGTTGGGATTCATCATTTTCACTGGTATAGCGCACCACGACAAGGACACTGTAGAACCATAGTGTCCGAGCTCTGCAGGCTGCCGTCGCGATCAGCGGGATGATTCGGCATGGTTCAGTGCTGTACCATAAAGGAATGCCCGATGTACAAGAAATGAAATTTGCTAAGGCACGTTGCCGGGCTAGTTGGTTGGGATTCATCATTTTCACTGGTATAGCGCACCACGACAAGGACACATCTCTCCTTGTGTGTGTCCTTGTCGTGGTGCGCTATACCAGTGAAAATGATGAATCCCAACCAACTAGCCCGGCAACGTGCCTTAGTTAAGTCTCTCTCGTCTTCGTTATACCACGCTGTTTTCTCCTACAAATATGTACCAAGAAGCTCAAGTTTCTTAAACTATAGAGGTATGCTCGTGTTAGGGACATTATTAGAATGCGTCATCTTCAAACGGGCTTTATCGTCAGCATAGACAACACGAGTGGTCCCAAAAGTTGGTTTCCTTCATATGACACACCGAGTCGAGTCATAAAACATGCGGTGCGCCGCAGTGGTCTAGTGGCTAAGGTACTCGGCTGCTCAACCGCAGGTCGCGGGATCAAATCTGGGCTGCGGCGGCTGCATTTCCGATGGAGGCGGAAATGTTGCCGGCCCGTGTGCTCAGATTTGGGCGCACGTTAAAGAATCCCAGGTGGTCGAAATTTTCGTAGCCCTCCCCTATGGCGTCTCTCATAATCATATGGTGGTTTTGGGACGTTAAACCCCACATACCAACTATCATAAAACATGCGAAGGTCTGACGTCACAGATCTCCCGACTTCAAGACGTCATCGTGGTGTGGTGGTTGAGTCCCATTGCATTGTCACTTAATCAAAGGTAAGCCGATGCCGAAGGTCATCCAGCGCAGAGTTTTGCAGAAAGTTTTAGGGGTGGCTTGAGGGAGGGAGGGAAGAGGCGCGGATGTCTTCTGAGAATGCTTACACTTACGAGTAGTCCAGAGCTATGCATAAGGAGCACTGTCAGTTTGGCAATGCTGCCTTTATCTCACGTGAAAATGACCGTCTCTTCAATAAACGAGCAAACAAATGCTCGTAAGCGATATTGAAATGAAATTCGTCGTGCCAAGGCGTGAGAGGATCGGAAGACAACGAGAGGCATTGGATTGTCTTCCCACTCAGCGTGTTACACACAGCGAGTGCTTACAGAACCTTTTTAAACGGCAAAAAGTGAAAGAAAGAACGCTGTTACGACGACACATTTCGTGAATTCCAATAAAGTAGAGCCTTCGGGTCATAATTGTTAGTCCGCCTTTCAATTTATCAGGCCATATGTGGAGCGTAGATTTAGAACACATGTATTCATTGCCTTGTATACATTTCTTTTATTTTGAATATAGATATGGTGGTGAGTTTATAGTTTTCATGTGGCCCTAATTTATAGACAAGTAGTTTCGTCCCAATTAACCACCTGGATGCTGCCTTCGTTCACGTGACGTGGACAAAGGCAGCAGCCACCTTGCTCAAGACTAAACTTCTTTTTTGGGAGTGTACACCCCGGCTTGGGAAAGCGAAAAGCCGAGGTAGACATAATTTACGCTGCACACCAATAGCGGTGAGCAGGACGTCAGCCGTCGGTAATGTGATCATCGATGTATTAAGCACGTCCTTGATATGTGGGGTTTAACGTCCCCAAACCACCATGTGACTATGAGAGACGCCGTAGTGGAGGGCTCCGGAAATTTCGACCACCTGGGCCACGTCGTCTTGTATACAGCAGTCACTGAATCTTCCAGCGTTATCGCTTCTGCTCGGTTAATCTCTCCAGTAAACTTGATCATTCGAGTCCTGTACGCAATCTTAACGAAATGATCTACAACAATCGTGAAGCTTTATGAACATTCCTGCGCAGTCTGTGCCAAGGTTTGCGAACAGTTTTTTCGGGTGGAACTCGAATACATCAGAGCCCCGTTGTGGTGGTCTAGTGGTTAAGGTACTCGGCTGCTGACCCGCAGGTCGCGGGATCGAATCCCGGCTGTGGCGGCTGCATTTCCGATGGAGGCGAAAGCGCTGTAGGCTGGTGTGCTCAGATTTGGGTGCGCATTAAAGAACCCCAGGTGGTCGAAATTTCTGATGTCCTCCACTACGGTGTCTCTCATAGTCATATGTGGGTTTTGGGGCTTTAAACCCCACATATCAATCAATCAAGCAATTAGATACATCAAAATAAACACACTTGGTGCTATACGGACGTGAGCCGCCGCGAGTATCTCGGCCGGCAATGCAAGGGCTAGAGAATCTTTATTACAGAAGAAGTGACTGTCTTTGCACAGAATTAAATATTCTCACTTCACGACTGCGAACTCCACGGCAGGACAGCGTTTCACTAAAACATTTTACAGTGAGGAGAAAAAGAAATATTGCAGGTACACTAAGTTTTTGTTACACGGTTCATCTGAAAATCGCTTAACATCGAAATAAAAAAGGCCTAGTTTAGCCGCCTGAATATGCATTGCAGTCCGTATCAATTTGCCAATGCAGTGCTTCCATTTTCTTTGTGATCAAAAAATGACTTGGAATGCGTGAAAGCTCTGAGGTGTAATTGAGGAGGCATGCCATTTCAAGAGCGACTACTTTTGGGCACGTGCTAAATACACAACCAGAAAAATTCCCTTTAGCATTGCTGAACGAATGCCAGCACTTGAGGCCCAAACCGTCTTAGTTGATATTCTTTTCGCCTTATGCCGTGCCACATCTAGCGTGCACCCTCTGACCGTCACTCGCGTCATCTGTTTGGAGTTGTTTTTTGATTAGTTCGCCAAGCTGGATGCTCGTTCCATCATTAGCGATCACTCTCTTTATTGCTGCAGCGTGGGAAATTAAAAAAAAATCCCGGAAGTGTTGACGCCCGTGTGGCTCTTATCTCACTCATCGCATTTTTTTTATCGGCTCTGCCCCGACCGAATGCGAAATTGGGTGGGATCTGTCTTCAGAGGAGTATAATTATGAACCTGGGGTCTCAAAGTAAAAAAAAAGCGCATTCATGATTTACCACCTGACAAGATTTTTTAAAAATACTTTTGTTCTTGTATGCGCTGTCCCAAGTGGGCGCATCCCTTAGGCCACTGCGTCGGCCTCCTCAAGGGACTCTTCGAAGCTTTACAAAAGCACGAACGTTGCTCGTGACTTACGCGTGAAAACGCGCCTAATTTCATGGTATTTAAATTGATTTGGAAGTTTCTGTTTATTTACACAAATATGTTTTCATCTTCCCCATGTCCAGAGAATGCCTGGCTTAACGAAAATTTTTCTATACTTACGTGTAAGCAGTACACACGTATTCAGCAATACAGCACTGCGTACAAAAATGTGAGTCACAGCTTCGACGACAGAGAAAGCATTGCTATAGCTATAGCGAATTACGAGAGAACTGCATGAATAAATCTTGTGTGAAGCGTGTAATGTTCAGCAATCACCCGCCAATTGTTTGACAAGCGCGGTGTAACACGTGCATTCGCAAACGCAGTAGTAATCTGAGGAGTTTAACGTCCCAAAAGCACCATATGATTATGACAGCCGCCGTAGTGGAGGGCTCCGGAAATTTTGACCTTCTGGTGTTATTTGACGTGCACGACATCGCACTGTGCACGGGCCATTTCGCCTCCATCTAAATGCGGCCATCACGGCATGGAATCAAACCCGCCACCTTTGTGTCAGCAGCCGAACCCCGTAGCCACTGTCCCAACGAGGCGGACCGAAGTTGCTTATTTCTGTCAACTAAAAAATCAAGTGAACATTTGTGTGAAAAAGAGAGAAACAAAAGAACTATTAGAAAGGCACGGGCGTTAACTCGACTAAGTCCAGTTTGCTACCCAACACTGGGGGAGAGGGGAACGAGGGAGTAAAGAAGAGAGAGAGGAGGAGGTACGCGTTGCACATAACACACATACCGCACAGACAGAGCAGGTTTCACAGGTGGTCTCATAGTGATGTTGCCCTCAATAATTGTAGAAGGGCTTGTGTGGCTTTCTGGGCTGATGTATTTGAAGGACACGCACCTAAGATCTCCAGAGTTGATCATCTTGCATGTGCAGATATAAAGGTAAAAAATAAGCGGTTTTATAAGCTCACTAATGCATCTGTTGAGGAAACAAATGCTACAAGATATATATTAAAAAATGTAGGCACCCAAAAGCTATGGAAGCGGCTGGTGAACCCTTGTGCAGAATAGAGCAAGTGTGTGCAGACCACGGAATTGCATGGCGGAAATGACACAAACTATTGACGTCACGCCTGTTATGGTGCACATGGCCGTGCCGTCATTAGTAGGTGGCCTGTCATGTTGCTTTTTTTGACGGGGCTGCGGCGCTCGTAGCCATAACGAGCAGTGGCTTTCGTTTATTTGCTCCATCGAATCTGCACCGGACTTTCACGCAGCGGCTGCGGGGGCGTGTGCTTGCGTCCTTTTTTTACACCGGCTAATTAGCCTAAGCGAAGATAGCATCGTGTATATAACCTAAGCCAAGCATACAAAATTCAGTTTTTTTTTCAGTCTAGCCAGATGAGCTTCGTTAAGGCAAAGCAAGTGTAGCTGAAACTAATCAAACCTTGTGGAGTATGCTATCACCTGATAAAGTCAAGCATAAGTATGTTTAATTATTATAGTTTTATTTGAACCTAATCTAGCTTGCCGTCTTCATATAAGCCAAGTTGAGATGAGCCCAGATGAGTCGAGGTAAGTAAAGTGAAATCCAATTAGGCATAGTTGATCATGGTGTCCCTTTATTTAGCTGAGCATAACTACACTAAATAAAGTAAACCTAATCACGTGGGCTGTCATTAATCTCAAGGGCGAGCACTTTTGCTGATGGATTAAGAGGACGCTGGGCTGCACAGCTAACATCGTTTAATAGTAACCAAGAAATAAAAAAAAACTGAGGAACGACTTACTACTCCGTAAAGCAAACAACACAGTAAAGAACTTACAAACTTTAAACTAATCTTCAAAAGCAAACTGTCACAAAAAATAATCACTTTTTCAGGGGCGAAGCCCTTAAAGCAGTGGGTCTGTCCATCTTAGCTCTTCGTGGTGCGTGGCTACCTAGTTCAATAACTCACTCAGCAGGAGTGGACGAATGGACAGACAGACAGACAGACAGACAGACAGACAGACAGACAGACAGACAGACAGACAGACAGACAGACAGACAGACAGACAGACAGACAGACAGACAGACAGACAGACAGACAGACAGACAGACAGACAGACAGACAGACTGATGGACAGACAGACAGACTGATGGACGGATGGACAGACAGACCGAGAGACTGATGGACGGATGGACAGACAGACCGAGAGACTGATGGACGGATGGACAGACAGACAGACAGAGACAGACAGACGGAGGGACGGACGGACGGACAGACGGACAGACGGACGGACGGATTGACGTACAGACAGACAGATGGACAAACGGACGGACAGACGAACAGACAGACAAACGGACGGATGGACGGACGGACGGACAGACAGACAAACGGACGGATGGACGGACGGACGGACAGACAGACAGACAGACGGATGGACAGACGGACAGACTGACGGACGGTAGCACGAACGGATGGAAGCAAGAATGAACAGGAGGACAGATAAAATGGCCGCATAGTCGGACAGAAGGATGGACGCTTCGCACCACTCATCATCATTCACTCTGAGGATGTGCTGTGATTTTAGTTATATTTAACTACAGCAATCAGCTATAAACTGGACACTTAGGCCTCATAGTCAGATCGTAGTCCGAATATAACACTTTTGCTTTGTTCCGTCCATCGCCTTAATTCCGACATTCGTTGTGTTGGGTCCATGATCCTGTCCAATCGTCGCTACGATGGGTGATGGTCTGTTACGGTGTTGTGGGCCTTGTCCCGATCGTCGTCAGTGACGTGGCTGAACGACTTGGTCGATTAGGCCTAGTACCTTCCCTGTCTCCTGCTCGATGCGATGACGTGACGATCCGAGAATTGCTGTTGGCCGACGTTCGGTGGGGGACTGCTGCTGGTGCGATCGGAACTGCCTGAAGATGCTGCCGAACCTCCGAGGAGCCTAGACCGAGCATCGTCGAAGTCAACAGCCATGCCAGGAAATGCCAGCGCCACAGTTTTCGGAACGGAACGATCGCTGCATAGCGTAGCTGCCAATGCAACCTTCTTCTCCCGTAGCCACGCAAGCAATGCCAGCTCATCGAACTGCCACCTTCGCTTACGGCTCGTGTCACGTGCTTCGAGCCGTGTTCTCCTTCATGCACGCTCTCGTGCCCCTTCCGCGTGCTTCTCCAACTTCGTCGTCTTCGATCATATACGCGAAATCCTTACTCATGACATGGAATTAACAAGACTTATATGTGCTCCAAATGTTATATGTGCTCCAAAGTGTGTTACTTTGCTTGAGAAGCATTTGCTCTAATTCTTTCTTTTTTCCTTTACACCTTTTCACTTTCCATTGCTGTAACTATTGTATAATGCTTGTAACCATTGCTTATAGCCCCTGTTGTTTCTAATCTTATATGCACGTTGTTTTTTGTCCTATCATCCCTCTTAGGCCATAAAATACAATTTTGTAACGCGTCCGGTTTATTTTGCTGTCTGCCAGGCTCTGCCACTCAAGCCACCAATTGGCTTTAGCAGGCCTAGTCACATGTACTGTTTTCTTTGAAGAAATAAAAGGTATTATTATTATTAATAAATAGTCAAGTGATGCCATGATCAACCATGCTAAATCAAATAATCTATGCCTATCTTAGCACCACCTTGCTAGTTTAGCTCTTCATAATTGGTACCATTACCTATTTGATAATGCAGTATCCAGGGCTTGAAGAGTTTGGTGTCAAACAAATTGCTCAGGCATAGTTAATATCCGTCTCAAAACTGATTACCCATGTTTTCTTAATTGTTATTGAATAGGTGAACCAGTCTTCTCGTGGGCTTGGCTTTTCTGAGCTCATAGAGAATTCGAATTCATCTTATTTAGGCTAAATATGCTCGACTAAATTAAGAGATACCATATTCAACTATGCCTAATCAGCTTTGCCTATACTTACCTCGACTAACCTAAGGTTAACTTGGCTTAACATGAAAATAGCAATGTGGATTAAGATTAATTAAAATCAACTTGATTTAACCTACTTTTGCTTGGACTAATGAAATGATAGCATGCGAAACTAAGTTTGACTAGTTTCCACTACAATTTGGCTTAACTAAGCTCATCTGAATTTAACTTGGCTTAACGCAGCAAAGGTAAGCTGGGCTGAGCAAATTTAATTGTTTATGCATGGATTCGTAAGGTATACGATACTAGATGTGTTTAATTAGGCTAATTACCTAGTGATCGGAATGATGCGAGCCCGGGCCTTGAACAGATACAACCGCGGCCGCTGCGTAAAAGAACGTAATATATACTCGAACGACGCACTAAATAAATAGGTTGAAAGTAGCGCTTTGGCTCGTCTACTCATGTTGGTATCTGCGTCTTATTCGTCGGTATTATTTTTAAAACAGTACAGAATCAAGGTTTCAACATGAACTCACCAGCAATACACCGAGATATACAGTGACTCAAAACCAGCGTGTTCAGCAGGGGCAGGATCGCACGACACGCAGTTAGAATTATTAATAGTAAGCAGTCCATTGATACACATTACGTATATTGGTTCACATTGCACCTCGGATCACTGGATGACATTTACATCAATTCAAATGAATCGTCCAACAGCGTTGCCCGCGAACATACAGACGAGGACGCTTTTACACATGGCTTTGATACTGCAGAATTCGAAAATCTACGACGGGATAAGCCCATGATATATAATGAAATGACTAAACATTACTACCTGTGGAGCAGAGTTTGCACTCCCTCACAGTAGACTAAATAGAGCACAAGTGGTCACACTTAGACAGTAACAGACAGTCTTATTACTCACCAGCACAGGCAAAAGAATGACACGATATAAAAGATATGAATGCTGTTTTCAGGGCATGCAAGAAAGAAGCATGCACGCTTGAGCATACGCAGTGGGAGTGTGGTTAGCTTGACCCTTTCATTTCCCAGGATTGGTTTACAGGGATCATAAAGTCTAACGATCATATCCCCCAAGTCCTGGTGGTTCAGTACACCCATGAGAGGGATAGGAGGCTTTACCTCCCAGTCTCGTCATGGGATTAGCCAAGCAGGTGGCAACACCTTGTGCAGAACGTATAAATAAAGCTGTTTCCATCCAGCCCAAATCATTGTCTTACAGATAAGTTTGAAAGAAAGGCTAAAAAATAGGAAAGAGAGCAGATGGAGGGAAAAGGTGCTCCATGATTTGTATAGGAAGAGTGTTAACCTTTGCAGGAAAAGAACTGGGAGGCTCACTAAGAAGTATACGGCTGTTAGGGTGAGCAATATAGTCGAGAGTTCAACGGAATGCCGTCTGGTCAGGTAAAGGCATTGTTGAAAAACAGGTCACTGACCAATGTCAAATAAAAACAAAGACGTTTCGGGATCCGTACGGATCCCTTGTTCACAATGGGATGACGGCTGAGCAACAGGTTCTTATGTAACGTTGAGCGCATGACGCAAAGTCCGGGAGTACACGTGGTTTAGTGTGCCAGATGATCTATTGATTGTGTTACTTGTCGTCTGAATGATTAGTGATTCGAGGTTCAGTCTGGTTGTAAAATTCTTCTCCGTGGCCATGATGCGTGTGTTGTCCCAGCTTATCTCGTGGCCCGTCTTCTCGGCATGCTCTGCGAGTGCATTTGTCACTGTGTGGCCCTTGGCGACGTCATTCTTGTGTTGCATCAGACGTCTGCAGTAATTTCCACTCGTGCCAATGTACACCGATTCACAATCGGCGCATGGTATCTTGTAGACTACGCCAGGAAAGTGTTGCCGAGGGAGAGGATCCTTCACATTTAGCAACTCAGCCTTAAGCTTGCTTGCTGGAACATGCGCGATCTGTACACCGCGTTTTCTGAATAGACGGGCTAGGGCTTCGCTTATATTTCGAATATAAGGAATCGATGCACGCTTTTTCGTAGACGATGTGTTATGCATGGCTTGACTAGTTGACTGCAGTTTATGCATGACGGATTTAGTTGTTTTTCTAATAAAAATCTTGGGGTATCCATTCCTGATCAGGTCATCTTCAATGGTCCGGAGCTCCTCCTGCAGGCTTCCTTCATCGGAACAAGTGTGAACCGCTCGTTGAACTAAAGACCGAATCACTGAGCGTTTGTGGGCTACCGGGTGGACTGACTCATAGTCAATGTATCTACCGGAGTGCGTTGGCTTTCGGTACACAGCGAAGGCAAGGCCTGTGGGAGTACGTTTTACAACTGCATCCAAGAAAGGGAGGCAACCGTCTTTTTCTTCTTCCACAGTAAACTTGATGGACGTCTCGATGCCATTTAGGCAGTCAAGGAAAGCTTGGACGTCTTTCTTCTTTATCACGCAGAAGCAGTCGTCGACGTATCTCAGAAAAACCTTGGGTCTCGGCTGAAATGTTCGCAATGCTTTCTGCTCAATTGCTTCCATTGTGATATTCGCAGTTGTGACCGAAATCGACGCTCCCATTGCGGTACCGAAAACTTGCCTGTAGAATTCACCCTTGTACGAGAAGTAAGTGTTGGATAGGCTAAACCGTAACAAGGTGCACAGCTCGGTGACGTCGAACGGTGTGCGATCGGCCAATGTCGTGTCCTTGTGAAGCAATTGTCTGGAAGTGTCTACAGCAAGGTCGACGGGAACACTTGTGAAGAGGGAGCAGACATCAAATGAAACCAGTACTTCGTCGACATCTACAGTGATACTCTTCATTTTGCTTATGAAGTCATTGGTGTTCCGGAGGTTAGTTTCAGTCTTGCCTGCAAGGGGAGCCAGGATGCCGTGAAGATACTTTGAGAGGCTGTACAGGGGTGACCTAGTGAAATCTACTATGGGTCTGAGAGGCGTTCCGCTTTTGTGAATCTTCGGTAAACCGTATATCGCTGGAGCAGAGCCATTGGTGCACAGCAGCTGGAAGTATAACCTTTTTGATGATGCAGGAAGCGTCTGAAAAATACTAGAGAGCGTCTTTTGCAGGCCAGTTTGGACTTTCGAGGTAGGATCCTTGTTAATCTTGGCGTACGTTGTACAGTCTCCCACTATCTCCGTCATCTTCGACTCATACGTCGACCGGTCAAGCACAACCGTCACGTTGCCTTTGTCCGCAGGAAGTACAGCAATCTTCTTGTTTTTGTGCAATGCCCTAATCGCTTTTTCCTCGTCTTCCGAGAGGACTTGCTGGCAGCCAGACTTGCGATTCCTCGATAGTATACCTACTGCTCTCGTACGGACTTCGTCTCGTTCACTTTCTCCAAGTAGACCAATAGCGTTTTCGACAGACACACGACCTTGCGAGTGTCCGGCTGATTTGCTTGGTTGAAGTTGAGACCACGGCTCAAAACTTTGCATTCCGCAGGAGTTAGCTCGTATGACGACAAGTTCCTGACCTCGAACATGGGTCCTCTGGTTTTCCTGCCTTTTTCTAGCAAAGCACTCAGCTTGCGCTCTTGTGACGTTTCCTGCTTTTCTGTTCGTCGTCGCGATGCTTGGTTCGCAACGAGATGTATTTCAGGGAGTAACTCAGGCATGATGAATTCCAGCTGGCGTGTTGTGAAGAAAATGTCAGTCTCAAGGCGCTTCACAGTCTGCTTGCAGTCTTCTATCTGTGCTTGAAGAAGCTGCCGTTCAGCTTTCGAAATGACTTGATGACCGAATGCCGATTTCACGGGGTGCTTTAACTGCAAAGATTTTGGGATGAGTTGCATGGACTTACAGGTTATGTTGAAACGCAGGTGCGTCTTGAAGGCTGCCAGTCGTGTAGATGCACTCAAGAAGTGACGAATCCTGGTGATAGCCGATTGTCCATACTTGTGGCGGATGCTCACGTAGTCGAGAGTTCGACGGAATGCCGTCTGGTCAGGTAAAGGCATTGTTGAAAAACAGGTCACTGACCAATGTCAAATAAAAACAAAGACGTTTCGGGATCCGTACGGATCCCTTGTTCACAATGGGATGAGGCTGAGCAAAAGGTTCTAATGTAACGTTGAGCGCATGACGCAAAGTCCGGGAGTACACGTGGTTTAGTGTGCCAGATGATCTATTGATTGTGTTACTTGTCGTCTGAATGATTAGTGATTCGAGGTTCAGTCTGGTTGTAAAATTCTTCTTCGTGGCCATGATGCGTGCGTTGTCCCAGCTTATCTCGTGGCCCGTCTTCTCGGCATGCTCTGCGAGTGCATTTGTCACTGTGTGGCCCTTGGCGACGTCATTCTTGTGTTGCATCAGACGTCTGCAGTAATTTCCACTCGTGCCAATGTACACCGATTCACAATCGGCGCATGGTATCTTGTAGACTACGCCAGGAAAGTGTTGCCGAGGGAGAGGATCCTTCACATTTAGCAACTCAGCCTTAAGCTTGCTTGCTGGAACATGCGCGATCTGTACACCGCGTTTTCTGAATAGACGGGCTAGGGCTTCGCTTATATTTCGAATATAAGGAATCGATTCACGCTTTTTCGTAGACGATGTGTTATGCATGGCTTGACTAGTTGACTGCAGTTTATGCATGACGGATTTAGTTGTTTTTCTAATAAAAATCTTGGGGTATCCATTCCTGATCAGGTCATCTTCAATGGTCCGGAGCTCCTCCTGCAGGCTTCCTTCATCGGAACAAGTGTGAACCGCTCGTTGAACTAAAGACCGAATCACTGAGCGTTTGTGGGCTACCGGGTGGACTGACTCATAGTCAAGGTATCTACCGGAGTGCGTTGGCTTTCGGTACACAGCGAAGGCAAGGCCTGTGGGAGTACGTTTTACAACTGCATCCAAGAAAGGGAGGCAACCGTCTTTTTCTTCTTCCACAGTAAACTTGATGGACGTCTCGATGCCATTTAGGCAGTCAAGGAAAGCTTGGACGTCTTTCTTCTTTATCACGCAGAAGCAGTCGTCGACGTATCTCAGAAAAACCTCGGGTCTCGGCTGAAATGTTCGCAATGCTTTCTGCTCAATTGCTTCCATTGTGATATTCGCAGTTGTGACCGAAATCGACGCTCCCATTGCGGTACCGAAAACTTGCCTGTAGAATTCACCCTTGTACGAGAAGTAAGTGTTGGATAGGCAAAACCGTAACAAGGTGCACAGCTCGGTGACGTCGAACGGTGTGCGATCGGCCAATGTCGTGTCCTTGTGAAGCAATTGTCTGGAAGTGTCTACAGCAAGGTCGACGGGAACACTTGTGAAGAGGGAGCAGACATCAAATGAAACCAGTACTTCGTCGACATCCACAGTGATACTCTTCACATCCACAGTGATACTCTTCATACTCTACTCTGCTTCTGCGTGATAAAGAAGAAAGGCGTCCAAGCTTTCCTTGACTGCCTAAATGGCATCGAGACGTCCATCAAGTTTACTGTGGAAGAAGAAAAAGACGGTTGCCTCCCTTTCTTGGATGCAGTTGTAAAACGTACTCCCACAGGCCTTGCCTTCGCTGTGTACCGAAAGCCAACGCACTCCGGTAGATACCTTGACTATGAGTCAGTCCACCCGGTAGCCCACAAACGCTCAGTGATTCGGTCTTTAGTTCAACGAGCGGTTCACACTTGTTCCGATGAAGGAAGCCTGCAGGAGGAGCTCCGGACCATTGAAGATGACCTGATCAGGAATAGATACCCCAAGATTTTTATTAGAAAAACAACTAAATCCGTCATGCATAAACTGCAGTCAACTAGTCAAGCTATGCATAACACATCGTCTACGAAAAAGCGTGCATCGATTCCTTATATTCGAAATATAAGCGAAGCCCTAGCCCGTCTATTCAGAAAACGCGGTGTACAGATCGCGCATGTTCCAGCAAGCAAGCTTAAGGCTGAGTTGCTAAATGTGAAGGATCCTCTCCCTTGGCAACACTTTCCTGGCGTAGTCTACAAGATACCATGCGCCGATTGTGAATCGGTGTACATTGGCACGAGTGGAAATTACTGCAGACGTCTGATGCAACACAAGAATGACGTCGCCAAGGGCCACACAGTGACAAATGCACTCGCAGAGCATGCCGAGAAGACGGGCCACGAGATAAGCTGGGACAACGCACGCATCATGGCCACGGAGAAGAATTTTACAACCAGACTGAACCTCGAATCACTAATCATTCAGACGACAAGTAACACAATCAATAGATCAACTGGCACACTAAACCACGTGTACTCCCGGACTTTGCGTCATGCGCTCAACGTTACATAAGAACCTGTTGCTCAGCCGTCATCCCATTGTGAACAAGGGATCCGTACGGATCCCGAAACGTCTTTGTTTTTATTTGACATTGGTCAGTGACCTGTTTTTCAACAATGCCTTTACCTGACCAGACGGCATTCCGTCGAACTCTCGACAACGTGAGCATCCGCCACAAGTATGGACAATCGGCTATCACCAGGATTCGTCACTTCTTGAGTGCATCTACACGACTGGCAGCCTTCAAGACGCACCTGCGTTTCAACATAACCTGTAAGTCCAAGCAACTCATCCCAAAATCTTTGCAGTTAAAGCACCCCGTGAAATCGGCATTCGGTCATCAAGTCATTTCGAAAGCTGAACGGCAGCTTCTTCAAGCACGGATAGAAGATTGCAAGCAGACTGTGAAGCGCCTTGAGACTGACATTTTCTTCACAACACGCCAGCTGGAATTCATCATGCCTGAGTTACTCCCTGAAATACATCTCGTTGCGAACCAAGCATCGCGACGACGAACAGAAAAGCAGGAAACGTCACAAGAGCGCAAGCTGAGTGCTTTGCTAGAAAAAGGCAGGAAAACCAGAGGACCCATGTTCGAGGTCAGGAACTTGTCGTCATACGAGCTGGAACTTGTCGTCATACGAGCTAACTCCTGCGGAATGCAAAGTTTTGAGCCGTGGTCTCAACTTCAACCAAGCAAAGCAGCCGGACACTCGCAAGGTCGTGTGTGCTGTCGAAAACGCTATTGGTCTACTTGGAGAAAGTGAACGAGACGAAGTCCGTACGAGAGCAGTAGGTATACTATCGAGGAATCGCAAGTCTGGCTGCCAGCAAGTCCTCTCGGAAGACGAGGAAAAAGCGATTAAGGCATTGCACAAAAACAAGAAGATTGCTGTACTTCCTGCGGACAAAGGCAACGTGACGGTTGTGCTTGACCGGTCGACGTATGAGTCGAAGATGACGGAGATAGTGGGAGACTGTACAACGTACGCCAAGATTAACAAGGATCCTACCTCGAAAGTCCAAACTGGCCTGCAAAAGACGCTCTCTAGTATTTTTCAGACGCTTCCTGCATCAGCAAAAAGGTTATACTTCCAGCTGCTGTGCACCAATGGTTCTGCTCCAGCGATATACGGTTTACCGAAGATTCACAAAAGCGGAACGCCTCTCAGACCCATAGTAGATTTCACTAGGTCACCCCTGTACAGCCTCTCAAAGTATCTTCACGGCATCCTGGCTCCCCTTGCAGGCAAGACTGAAACTAACCTCCGGAACACCAATGACTTCATAAGCAAAATGAAGAGTATCACTGTGGATGTCGACGAAGTACTGGTTTCATTTGATGTCTGCTCCCTCTTCACAAGTGTTCCCGTCGACCTTGCTGTAGACACTTCCAGACAATTGCTTCACAAGGACACGACATTGGCCGATCGCACACCGTTCGACGTCACCGAGCTGTGCACCTTGTTACGGTTTTGCCTATCCAACACTTACTTCTCGTACAAGGGTGAATTCTACAGGCAAGTTTTCGGTACCGCAATGGGAGCGTCGATTCCGGTCACAACTGCGAATATCACAATGGAAGCAATTGAGCAGAAAGCATTGCGAACATTTCAGCCGAGACCCGAGGTTTGTCTGAGATACGTCGACGACTGCTTCTGCGTGATAAAGAAGAAAGACGTCCAAGCTTTCCTTGACTGCCTAAATGGCATCGAGACGTCCATCAAGTTTACTGTGGAAGAAGAAAAAGACGGTTGCCTCCCTTTCTTGGATGCAGTTGTAAAACGTACTCCCACAGGCCTTGCCTTCGCTGTGTACCGAAAGCCAACGCACTCCGGTAGATACCTTGACTATGAGTCAGTCCACCCGGTAGCCCACAAACGCTCAGTGATTCGGTCTTTAGTTCAACGAGCGGTTCACGCTTGTTCCTATGAAGGAAGCCTGCAGGAGGAGCTCCGGACCATTGAAGATGACCTGATCAGGAATGGATACCCCAAGATTTTTATTAGAAAAACAACTAAATCCGTCATGCATAAACTGCAGTCAACTAGTCAAGCCATGCATAACACATCGTCTACGAAAAAGCGTGCATCGATTCCTTATATTCGAAATATAAGCGAAGCCCTAGCCCGTCTATTCAGAAAACGCGGTGTACAGATCGCGCATGTTCCAGCAAGCAAGCTTAAGGCTGAGTTGCTAAATGTGAAGGATCCTCTCCCTCGGCAACACTTTCCTGGCGTAGTCTACAAGATACCATGCGCCGATTGTGAATCGGTGTACATTGGCACGAGTGGAAATTACTGCAGACGTCTGATGCAACACAAGAATGACGTCGCCAAGGGCCACACAGTGACAAATGCACTCGCAGAGCATGCCGAGAAGACGGGCCACGAGATAAGCTGGGACAACGCACGCATCATGGCCACGGAGAAGAATTTTACAACCAGACTGAACCTCGAATCACTAATCATTCAGACGACAAGTAACACAATCAATAGATCAACTGGCACACTAAACCACGTGTACTCCCGGACTTTGCGTCATGCGCTCAACGTTACATAAGAACCTGTTGCTCAGCCGTCATCCCATTGTGAACAAGGGATCCGTACGGATCCCGAAACGTCTTTGTTTTTATTTGACATTGGTCAGTGACCTGTTTTTCAACAATGCCTTTACCTGACCAGACGGCATTCCGTCGAACTCTCGACAACGTGAGCATCCGCCACAAGTATGGACAATCGGCTATCACCAGGATTCGTCACTTCTTGAGTGCATCTACACGACTGGCAGCCTTCAAGACGCACCTGCGTTTCAACATAACCTGTAAGTCCAAGCAACTCATCCCAAAATCTTTGCAGTTAAAGCACCCCGTGAAATCGGCATTCGGTCATCAAGTCATTTCGAAAGCTGAACGGCAGCTTCTTCAAGCACGGATAGAAGACTGCAAGCAGACTGTGAAGCGCCTTGAGACTGACATTTTCTTCACAACACGCCAGCTGGAATTCATCATGCCTGAGTTACTCCCTGAAATACATCTCGTTGCGAACCAAGCATCGCGACGACGAACAGAAAAGCAGGAAACGTCACAAGAGCGCAAGCTGAGTGCTTTGCTAGAAAAAGGCAGGAAAACCAGAGGACCCATGTTCGAGGTCAGGAACTTGTCGTCATACGAGCTGGAACTTGTCGTCATACGAGCTAACTCCTGCGGAATGCAAAGTTTTGAGCCGTGGTCTCAACTTCAACCAAGCAAAGCAGCCGGACACTCGCAAGGTCGTGTGTGCTGTCGAAAACGCTATTGGTCTACTTGGAGAAAGTGAACGAGACGAAGTCCGTACGAGAGCAGTAGGTATACTATCGAGGAATCGCAAGTCTGGCTGCCAGCAAGTCCTCTCGGAAGACGAGGAAAAAGCGATTAAGGCATTGCACAAAAATAAGAAGATTGCTGTACTTCCTGCGGACAAAGGCAACGTGACGGTTGTGCTTGACCGGTCGACGTATGAGTCGAAGATGACGGAGATAGTGGGAGACTGTACAACGTACGCCAAGATTAACAAGGATCCTACCTCGAAAGTCCAAACTGGCCTGCAAAAGACGCTCTCTAGTATTTTTCAGACGCTTCCTGCATCAGCAAAAAGGTTATACTTCCAGCTGCTGTGCACCAATGGTTCTGCTCCAGCGATATACGGTTTACCGAAGATTCACAAAAGCGGAACGCCTCTCAGACCCATAGTAGATTTCACTAGGTCACCCCTGTACAGCCTCTCAAAGTATCTTCACGGCATCCTGGCTCCCCTTGCAGGCAAGACTGAAACTAACCTCCGGAACACCAATGACTTCATAAGCAAAATGAAGAGTATCACTGTGGATGTCGACGAAGTACTGGTTTCATTTGATGTCTGCTCCCTCTTCACAAGTGTTCCCGTCGACCTTGCTGTAGACACTTCCAGACAATTGCTTCACAAGGACACGACATTGGCCGATCGCACACCATTCGACGTCACCGAGCTGTGCACCTTGTTACGGTTTTGCCTATCCAACACTTACTTCTCGTACAAGGGTGAATTCTACAGGCAAGTTTTCGGTACCGCAATGGGAGCGTCGATTCCGGTCACAACTGCGAATATCACAATGGAAGCAATTGAGCAGAAAGCATTGTGAACATTTCAGCCGAGACCCGAGGTTTGTCTGAGATACGTCGACGACTGCTTCTGCGTGATAAAGAAGAAAGACGTCCAAGCTTTCCTTGACTGCCTAAATGGCATCGAGACGTCCATCAAGTTTACTGTGGAAGAAGAAAAAGACGGTTGCCTCCCTTTCTTGGATGCAGTTGTAAAACGTACTCCCACAGGCCTTGCCTTCGCTGTGTACCGAAAGCCAACGCACTCCGGTAGATACCTTGACTATGAGTCAGTCCACCCGGTAGCCCACAAACGCTCAGTGATTCGGTCTTTAGTTCAACGAGCGGTTCACGCTTGTTCCGATGAAGGAAGCCTGCAGGAGGAGCTCCGGACCATTGAAGATGACCTGATCAGGAATGGATACCCCAAGATTTTTATTAGAAAAACAACTAAATCCGTCATGCATAAACTGCAGTCAACTAGTCAAGCCATGCATAACACATCGTCTACGAAAAAGCGTGCATCGATTCCTTATATTCGAAATATAAGCGAAGCCCTAGCCCGTCTATTCAGAAAACGTGGTGTACAGATCGCGCATGTTCCAGCAAGCAAGCTTAAGGCTGAGTTGCTAAATGTGAAGGATCCTCTCCCTCGGCAACACTTTCCTGGCGTAGTCTACAAGATACCATGCGCCGATTGTGAATCGGTGTACATTGGCACGAGTGGAAATTACTGCAGACGTCTGATGCAACACAAGAATGACGTCGCCAAGGGCCACACAGTGACAAATGCACTCGCAGAGCATGCCGAGAAGACGGGCCACGAGATAAGCTGGGACAACGCACGCATCATGGCCACGGAGAAGAATTTTACAACCAGACTGAACCTCGAATCACTAATCATTTAGACGACAAGTAACACAATCAATAGATCATCTGGCACACTAAACCACGTGTACTCCCGGACTTTGTGTCATGCGCTCAACGTTACATAAGAACCTGTTGCTCAGCCGTCATCCCATTGTGAACAAGGGATCCGTACGGATCCCAAAACGTCTTTGTTTTTATTTGACATTGGTCAGTGACCTGTTTTTCAACAATAGGGTGAGCAATATGGCAACAAAGAGCGCTAACCAAAAACTCAGGGAGGCCGATGGGATAACTCTAGCAGGGATTAAAAAAAGGCAAAATAAACATCACGGCTAGTCGTAACTACACCGACCTCGCTTTACTGTTAGAAGGGACGTCGTATTACCCTAGAGTACGTAGTTATAAAACGAGATTCAATAAAGAAGAAAAAAAATGTGCAAGCTGTGGGAAAGCTACAGGGAAACGACGCAGTATGTTCTGATTGAGTGTCGAGATATCCACCCTCGTGTATGTTTGGGCACGAACCTACATGACGCCTTGAGTTTTAAGGACGGCAATGAAAAGCTGGACACGTCTGCGATGAAAATTCTTGCTGGACTGGAGTGACCGGCATGGCGGCGTGTGAGGTCCGCGGCACCGAAGAAAACGTAGGGCCAACGCTTGGGCTCTGCGCTGGATTTAACTGTGAAAGAAGGACGCTTTGAGGCGAATTGCGAAGACTGAACGAATAGCTGTCCCCCCCCCCCCCCCCCCGCGCTGCTGGAGAGCAGCTGCCCGTGTCCATCGCTCGTCGGCCCAGGAGACAGTGAATGAACTTTCGTGCTTTTTGAAGACCACGCGCTCGTGTGAAGGCCTCTGACTGCTGTACTGTAGCCCAGCGAAGTTATTGCTCACCTCCTCTTTCTCCCAGTCTCGACCTTGCCCGCTCCTCCAAAGTGGTGTATTCAAACAGACGTTTATCTTGTTATGCTCCCTGCTTTTCTGTTGCTTTCCTCCCTAAAACGCCCTATACAGGGTTTCACTGCTTTGCTGTACAATCGTATGTATCGAACCTGCAAGAAAAAATGCCATGCACGTAAAACGAAATGCACGGCCGGCCACGAAAAATAGACAGGAGAGGAGAGCTCATCTTACGGCATTTATCCAAACGGGCACTGGCTCAAGTAAGAAAAGCGTCCACCATATCACTTCTCATAAGAACCACATCCCTCTTGCTGTATATCCCGCGCTACAACGCTCCCTGTGTGATACAAGTTTCGCGTAAGGAGGGAATAGTGAACGAACGCGAGCAAAATTACACTAAAAAGGTCTCTTCTTAAAAAAAAAGCGTCCCTGTGTCGACTGTGAAACCACGTCTGAACTTATATCACAAATCAAATATTCTTCTTCCTGGAGTATTTTGTTCTGACGGTAGAAATATTTGATAAAGGGTACGAACGCAGGATTCGACTAAAGTGCTCTCATGCAGCGAATATAAAAGAACGCTTCGTCGGAGATACTGGCAGTCGTAAAAAAACTCGCGTGATCCGTAGAAGCTTTCTCTTCATTTCACGGCGAGTCTAGCGTCCTCGCACGGTAACGCAGGGCTGTCAAAGCCGGTACACCTGAGGTTCGAGATTGGCTTCACCGAACTTCGTACGCGTAAAAGTACGCTCGCAGAATAATATTCTTGGTATATTTAGGAGGAGTTCTTTTTCATAAAGTTGTCTCAAGTTTGAAACATGAGCTCGAAAAGTTAGTAGGGCTAGTTAAGCAGATTTCAAGACGAAGTGATGTTTCCATGCGTGAGCGCGCATACTTTACAGAAGTAGCAGCACAGCATGCGGCTACATGATTCACACCTCATATGCTGACTTTTTTTCACTTTAAAGTTTTTGTACATTCATCATACTAAGAGATGTTCGAATGCCGCGTGCAGTATTTGAGATTTTCACCAAAATTCCCGGAAAAGTTAGCGGGCCTAGGATTTGGTCTCTCGGAACAAAACGGTTGGTAGTCAAAATTGTACATTGTGGCAACACGAGCATAGTCTGTCTGTGAAAGGCTGTCTTTATTCAGTATGCGCATGCTATAATTGACGCTGAAGGCTGAGGGTTTATAGATAAGCATATCACGTGTAACGACACCAAATGTCTTTGAAGGTTTAATGTGTATTGCGTGTAACTATATCTGGTTAGCGAGCCTGGCTGTCCATTTGTCATGGTGCTCGACTTTAGACCCGACGGCCGCCATATCGATGGTGGCTAAAATGCCTCGAGGCATGTGTGCTTAGAATTAAGTGCGAGTTAAGAAACACGAAGCGGTAGAAATTTCCGTAGTCCTCCATTGCGGTGTCACTTATAATCATTACGTAGCTTCGTGTTGTTAAAACCCGAGAAGTAATAATACCGGTTCTGATTGTTCTAGTATTAGACAATGAAAAGATTCCTTGTTTGTTCCTTGAGCTCCGGTTGTCGGGTGTCCGCCGCAGTGGTGTAGCGATTACAGTGCCCGGCTGCTAATGCGATGGTTGCAGGTTCGATGCCGGATGCGGCTGTCACTTTTCGATTGAGGATAAAATGCTTCGAGGCATGTGTACTGTGCAATGTCAGCGCACGTTCAAGAACCTCAGGTGGTGGATATCTCCGGAGCCCACCACTACGGCGTGTCTCATAATCATATCATGGCTTTGGGACTTTAAATACCAGATGTTATTGTTATTGTCAGCTGTGAGAGTGACCGTGTTTTCACGAAGTGGTTCCACAGGATAGCGCTCTTCAGTGGTAAAGAATCAAACTTGCTTCGCTGCAACTGTAACGCCGGTGCGGGCTTCATTTCGGTGTGACTGATAATCACTGGCTTAGTTGACGAGTCCTGCAGTACAGGTCACCTTACTTATGGGACGTCTTACGAGGGGAAATACAGCGTTAAAGCTAAGCCGAACCCGAGAACTGAGACTTCCGTAGGGTCAAGTCTGTGTGTAGACATTTTATGTACCGCCACTCTCGAGCCGTGCAGCTTGGCTGACTGGATGAGTGGTAAGTCAGACTTTGTGTGCGCTTTGAAGGTCCTTCATTTAGTCTGCTAATTGGCTTGCAGCTACATGCATAAAAAATGGTCCGGACAGCGGGACTCAAGGCGACGCCGAAAAAAAAATACGTTTTTTTTTCTATTGATGTTTCAATAGAAAAAGAGGGTTCTTCTTCGGCTTCGGCGTCGCCGAAACACGACACACACCGAATGCGACTAGAACAGGAACTCCATATGCTAGATATCGAACGACCGTTTGCGTTGGATAAAATACTAGGTCTATGGCCATGTAAGATAAATGGCAAAGCAATTAAGGTGCTGCAACGCTTTTTCGAGGAAAGAAAGATTCGTGACCACCAATGAGCGTAATATATTTAAAAGTGAACCTGCCGGCTACGTGTTTGTTCTTCCCATATGAGAACTCTTGCACTCGCCTATGTAGGACTGCATATAAGCATATATGCTAGTTTCTTCTACTCCTTATTTGTAACAATCAAGTGGAAAGGGGTAGCCTTGTCCAAGTAACGATCACAACAATTCCTTCGTTTATTTTCAATTTCATTAAAAGAAAATAAACTGCCCTTTTCAAATTTCCAGGTACCTGAAAAAAACATTGGTTAATTCTCAAATTTTTTGTCGTTGCCTTCCAAAATTTTAATTTATTGGTGTACTTTCTTTGTTTCGTCATGTCCTGGTATTGATTGTTCTGGTTCTCCAAATACAGGACGTAAGAAGTCGTTCTCAAATAGCGCTCAGAGCCTCACCAAGCGCTAAACAAAGTCATGATTGGCGCGTCGATCTATCGAAGACACAATGAAATCGTACGAGTAGCGACTAGCGGTGATATATACGTATTTGCACAATTTTGTTTCAAGCAATTTGCCTACATCCACTCGCTTGACGCGAACATAAGGGGGCTTTGCTCAGCCGACGTCGGCACCTCGTTGATCATCGTGCTTCGAGGCTCAATTGAGAAACACACGGAGTTTCACCATAGCAGGGAGCATAAAGCCGGTACGGCGACGTCGGTGTTGTTCTGTTGCGTACCCGGTCGGACCTTTTCTTTCCGTGGCAGTGGACGTGGCTCCCTGCATTATAGATCACTCGGTTGCTTCCATGCTCGAGTGGCCAATCCTTTCCAATTCACTTGCTCTGGCGTGGTGCCACTTCCGAGTCTGACCTTTTCCACCCGTACAGAACTTGACTTCAGTTGCATTGTGTGCTCTCACGTCGTCGCTCTTTGTGTCGTAAATGTTACAGTTTTTCGTTGCTTTCGTATGGCAGCATAGAGCGCCTTTATTTCAGCAGCTAAGTCTTTCGACTCTACCACGTCCCTCGCACTAGAAGAACAGAGACTCAATGCTTCGCCCTTGTTGCTGCAAGTCCGTACACAGCGGTAATGTTTCCTGACCCGTCACATTAACCTACAGATTCTTTTTTGTATATATAATACCTACCTACTACTGTCCATCACCGAAGCGTGCTTTGCAGCATACGCAGCATGTACATACGTCAAACAGCAAAAACGTTTCCTCAAGCTGCGCCCCTTCACTTTGCCATTAAAGACGGGGCCTCAAGAAATTAGAATGTGTGCTCTGTACCGTAATGTCTTCACAGAGTGCACTGCAATGTCCTCACGTCGTTTTGACCGAGTGTAATCTAAGAGTTAAAGAGAAAGCACCGAAAGGGCAACCTTGCGTCTCCTCCTTTTTGCACCACTCGGCCATGTTAAGACATGCGCGCACCAACTTGGTTCAGAGAGACATGGCAACCAACCCATCGAACATTATTTTGTTCTTTGGGTGACACGTCATATTTCCTGGATGTTTTATACTGAATCACGACAGATAACTTCGCACCAACTCTGATGGTTTGATGCTCCAAGTGTTCAAGAAAAGCACCGATAATACGACATACGATTTGTGCGTGATGTTCGGAATCAACATGGAAGTCGTAAAGTGGCTTGTAGCATAGCGCAGAAAAATCACACAATATCCACGAGGTGAATGATGACGAGTGGGGTGAATCGGGCGGACGGACGCATGGACACACGTACAAACGCACGGACGTACTGATGGGCGCTTCGCCCAACTCATCATCATTAACTCCGTGGATATGCTGTGACACCGTTTTTATTGACATGCAATGCAATGAAACTGTCTGCTACTACGACGACGACACGGGACGTCGTCGTCGTCGTGGTAGTAGTAGTAGTAGTAGTAGTAGTAGTAGTAGTAGTAGTAGTAGTAGTAGTAGTAGTACGGCTCGCGGCGTAAAAAGCTTCGGCCTTAAAAACAAACAAAACAGGGGCACAGAAGAAGTACAAGACGAACACGAGCGATTGTGTTCGTAGCGCTTGTGTACGTCCCATACTTCTCTGTCCCTGCTTCTTTTTCCGCGCTATGCGACAAACTAGTTTACAAAGAACCAACAGGTCCATATTGGTACCCGTATTGACAAAGAGGAGCCGCATGGTTGACCCGAAGCTCTCGAGCAGGTCTGTCTTACGAGAAGAGGCTGCTCAAGTGTGCACTGTGGCCTCTACCGGGTCTGGCGTGCACACTTGAGCTGGTTTGCTTGAATTGTGAACATTCGTTTGACTCGCGGGAACAATGTGTGTCTTTGTGCATACGCACCCAATAAAAATGCAAACCACGCTTAACAAGTGCATGTGACAACATTTCTTCTAATAGAGCAAAGTTTATTCAAATATAATTTACAATACAACATCATAATGGGTTACGAGAAAGAAAACATCTAAAAACGACAATAAAAGTGTGAACAGTAAGAACCCTGAACATAAGGGCTATAACAGTTAATGGTGTTAGTAATTCTGTAAAGGTGTACAACAAATCAAACGTGGGTTGCTTCTTGGTTTAAAACTATTTACACAACACCTATCTGTAAATGGTTCGTTGAAGTGGCAATCCTGTCACTTATGCGAAGTTTCTTTATTGTGCGCAGGTAGTGTTTGCAGCTCAACTCGTGGCGAACACGACCGTCGGAGGGACAGCAGACGTCCAGGAACAGGGTCTCCTCACCACTGGCCAGGACCAGGTCAGGCCGCAAGCAGGACACGCCGATCTGCTGGTTCTCTCCGAAGATGGTGTACCGCCCAAGGGCCGCGAGAGACACATGGTGCGAATTCGAATGCGATTTGCCGTACGGCTGTTCGTGCCAACAGCCACATCCGACAGGCGTCCAAAAGCATGCGGCGACGATTCCCACGCCGCGCGTGCAGTAGCCGCGGCCGCAGCCAATGTCAGCGCGGGAGCGTGACAAGGGGCGCCACAGGTGGGCGCCGTCGTAAGTTTCTGCCTTACGACGGAGACTGACATGTGGAGAATTGGCATGATTAAGAAGTCCGCACTTGAGATTTATCGAACTTTTAAGCAGGAAATTGCCAAGGAAAGGATCTATGATAATACTCGGGGTAGTTCTCTACTGTTTGAGGCCAGGACGGGAGTATTGCGAACCAAGACATATCGGGCCAAATACGAAGGGGTAGACACAGTATGCAGTGCGTGTGGAGAGGAAGAAGAAGCTGCCGAACACTTGATAATGTTCTGTAAAGGGCTTCACTCTATTGTTCAGGATGATGAGAGTTTTTCAAAGCACTGGGGTTTAGGGACAGGGAGGGCAAAATAGACTTTAAGCGGGTAGAATTAACTAGAAGGAGGTTATCTTATTGGTGGCTAAAGTCAAGGCACGAGTGAAAATTGGACCCTTCACTGCAAAGTACCAGTCCAACTTTACTATTTAAAGGAAAAAAAAAGATAAATCTAATGGTTAATTCGCTAAGTATTACAGCTACGTGGCGTTAGCCGCCACCCGATCTAAACGGTACAGCCACATCCATCCATCCATCCAGCCTCGCCGATCTGAACGCCCTTGTATTTTTCGATATCGCCGTTGTCAGTGGCATCAAAAACATTACATATACTGTTGCTGACATGAAATAACTCATGATTGAATAAAGTGATGCTTGAATCGTGCTATTTTTGCAAGGCAACGCCCGTTTCTGAACCAACGACAATATGAGCCGTGATGGAAGCCCATTTCGCAGGTAAACAAACAGTGGTACCAGCGGTCTCGGTGAACCAGCCCGCTTCGTTCCCACCTTTGCTTTTTACATCGGGGCCGTCGATTAAACCAGTTGCACGGGTGAAAGCGTCATATAAGTGTACGAGTTTTTATCGTGTTGGTAAAAAGAAGCGCTCGACAATGAGCTCACGTTGGAAAGAGAGCGGCTCTACCGAGACCGTCGGCCTTGCTAGGCCTACGCTCGGAGTCGATAATGAATGAGGGCTGTGTCGATGTTTGTCGCTTGCGAAGGCGCAGCTTTGTTGCCTATGTTATTAGACAACAAGGCATTGCTACGTGAGCTTCTTTATTTTGCGCTTAACAAAGAGGATATTATGTCTTCTGAGCGGGCAACCTGAGGCGGCCGTATTGGCCGAACGACACATGGCCCGTTCGCCCCATGTGTCGTGAACAGCCGTACGCCGCATCGGATGCCAAATCGCACCATGTGTCTCCCGCTAAGGCGCGCGACGATGGCGTTGTGGCGCTCTGTCATGGCCCGACCTTGCGGCATGCACCGACAGAGGACGTGCGGCAGTGTCTTCTACCCGTACCCGCAGCACAGGCCCCTTGATGCATTTAGACACCTTGATAACTTTAGACACCTTGATACCTTGGCATTTTTAGACAATCTTAAGGAGAGCACAGGCAAACTTGTATGCTCTAATGATACACTTGTTTTATCACTTCATTGACGTTCTCATTCAATTATTTGATTGCCCTGGTCCTAAATCTTTCTGAACTTCACCTATGGTCGTGCTACCTCCGAAATTGGTCCAGCCTATTCGCGGCAAGATTGGGCTATAAGTGGCAGCACCATCCCAGCGAAAGTGTGGATAGACGGTTGGCGGCGCGTGTATCAATACACGTAGCGGCGCTTCATTGCGTGTGGTGTGAGCCGATTGTCGGCGGATAAAATGCGTTGAATACAGTTTACTAGTAATATCTACACTCTTCTCTACTGAATCAGTGCACGACGCCTTTGCAACGTTAATACTATGCTCGAGTAAAGCGCATTCTGCCTTTCATAGGGGTGTTCGCCTGGGTGGCTCTCTTCACGCTTTCGCACTTTAACACGCCTTAGCTTGTACAGAAACAAGAGGGATCACCCACTTCTAAAAAATACCGTAACTATACAACACGTGGTGCTGAGCTAAACCCGCTTTCCTGCAACATTCATGGTTTCTCAGGTGCTTTAAGTTTGCTTCACGCAAAACAGGCATGGCATGCTCCGCGCTTTCAGTCGGAACGAAGCCCTCCTCTACGCTCTAGTGCGCCTGCGTCGGTAAACTTGAATGCGCGGCCGCAGCGCTAGCGCTGGCGCACCGCGGAGCGATGCCACGCGGCATGGTGTTCGTACTAAGAGTGGACAACCCTGTACCTTTCGTTTCATGAAGAGGACGGATGATGACGTCAGCTTGACGAACGACGCGCCCCCATTTCGTTCTTCAGTTGCCCTTAGGAAACGAGGACACTCGCAGTATCGGTCCCTTTGACGCGACAATTAGCCACACAGCATCGCCCAACCGTTCAGTTTTCCAGCCGTAAAGATTGTGAATATCCAGCGCACAAAACGCAGCACACATCCACGCTGCACTTCAGACACTGAAAAATATGGTCTTCTCAAGTCGCCAACAAGAACACTAGCACGCCACGGAAACTTTCGTCGAGCTTGGCAATCCATGGTTGTCGAGCCACGAGAGCCAGCGTAGGCACATCGGTGCAGCGAGACACACTGGTCAAAACGGAGTGACGTCAGAGCCCGTGACCGACACAGTGAGCAGGCCTGAAATTATTTAGATGGCATTGGGTGGTCTCATCTAGAGTTAGTGTATATGCTACCTTTAGGTAGCAGAGCTGCGCATATATTTTCCTACCGCCGCTCACGCCGCTATTCGGCGAGCACTGTCACGTGGTGCAGAGTGACGATGAATGGTTAATTTCACGTGGCGAAGCCAACTTTACGTGCACGATGGCGCGGCGCCCGTGCGTTAACTACCGGCGCCGACTTCAGACGCATATAGTGACCGCCATTAGGGGCTCATTTTGGTTGAACAGCGCACACGAGACGACGACAAAGTAAAATGACACAGACAGGCGCTGACTCGCAACTAACATTTACTTGGAAAGAACAACTGATATATAGGTGAAATGAAACTTAGCAAAAAATGCAAACAATAAACAAACAGCAATACGCCCGCACCCGGCGCAAGCAAGGGAAAAATATATATACATTGGTATCATCTTCTGCAGGTGCTAAAAAGATAGCTGAATTCTGCGTTGCTCAGCGCAATTGACGGCATGCTGACACACTTATCGTTTTTCTGTCGGTTGTGGAAGCTTTGAATCACTTCTCCTGTTAACTGATTTTTTTAAAAAAAGAATTTGACAGTATCGTTGTGTCGTTGAAGAAAGGTACGCAGCCACATTCGTGACAATGAGTGGCGAAGGAGCACGGCTTTGAGTCTGATAATGAGCGTTCGTCTTCCCGAAGGCGAACGTTGATGCATCTCCCGCTTTGGCCATGATAAGTGGCCAAAAGTAAGCCGCTGAATGTAAGCCGTGCGTCGTAATAAAAAAAGAAGTTAAGTGCTCGAGGTTTAGTACCGGAACTAGCCCGTGTTTCCATATTATTGCTCAAGGTTATGGCGTGCGCTGACGAACAGACGTAACTTCTGGTCTGCTTGTCATCGCCTTCTCACCCTCCTTCTTAGCTTTCAGCGCGCTTGCTGAGAACAAAGTGCTTAGAGCGTGCGATAAATCTCTGTATCCGCGCTGACACTTGGCGCATTCTAAAAAAAAGTTTTTGCGGCACTTTATTCGTGAGGCGATGAACTCATTTAATGAAGCTACTGGGCAAAGAGTTGCAGGGTCTCGTTACGGACTATTTTATTTCATCAGAGGCTGCAGGCCTCAGTGGTGACCAAGTTTCTTGTCTACATTCGCACGTACCGCGGCAGCAGGATCAGCAGAAGGTATCCGGTTGTTGCTGGTGCCCCGAGGGACCAAGTTGGGTGCCCTCTGGCAGTCCTGATGCCATGTCCCGGACAGTCGAGCGCGTCCAGCGACGGGGCTACCACCTGAGCACCATGGCCACCACTGCTCGCTGGCCATACGAGCAACACCGCTTTGCCGTGCCACCATCGGCATCGGGGTGGGAACCACCTCGCCCCCCCCCACTCCCCGTGAACAGCCAGCTGTTACAGAACGAAGAGTCAACATCGCCAGTCCAGAAGAACTTCCAAGATAGACAACTGCTGCAAAAACGCTTACGTTTCAAAGGTACGATATTCACAGCTACTGCGTTAATCGAACTGACGAAACAATGGAGATGCTGGCCAGCTTTCATAAAAGAGGAGCTTTCGTTTCTGCTTTAACGTGGTTTCCCCTGCGTTCGTGATTGATTGATTTGTGGGGTTTAACGTCCCAAAACCACCTTTGATTATGAGAGACGCCGTAGTGGAGGGCTCCGGAAATTTAGACCACCTGGGGTTCTTTAACGTGCACCCAAATATGAGAACACGGGCCTACAACATTTCCGCCTCCATCGGAAATGCAGCCGCCGCAGCCGGGAATCGAACCCGCGACCTGCGGGTCAGCAGCCGAGTACCTTAGCCACTAGACCACCGCGGCGGGGCCCCCTGCGTTCGTTCTCTTTCTCTTCGATGTTCTGCAGATCAAGATAGACATGTGTGTCTGGTTCGGACATAAATAACATGAAAACCATGTCGTGTTCGTCATGAAGCTCTTTATTTCAGTCCTGTGTTTCACATACCCGTACACCACGCTCTGCATCATGCAGATATGCACCTTAAAGTTTGTATTTACCTAAAAGCGACAACAACAGTCGTCAGTAATTTAAACGGGAGAACCTTTAAAAAATCCGGCCTCGGCAGCGTTGATCCGACGACTGCAAAAAATAAACATCAGGATCTTAGCAGGAATCCAACCTAAGCACTACGTGGGCATTCATGTATTTTACCACTAAACCATGCAAGGTCTTGAATCTACTTTGTGAAATGCAGGCATCAAGTTGGTGCAAAGTGAGTATGGTTAAAATGACAGCGATTTAAATTTATAGCGAGGAGATAAGCATTGCGTATGTACTCTTACATTAAACTACCTTTCATTACTTGCTTTCGAATTGGTCGTTATCTGTATATGATTGGCCTAAATATGCTGTGTCATGCCCACAGCAGCAGCTCGTTACGCGAGGCACCAATGACGCGAAAACGATTCATCGCGTAATGACCACTTCTGCACGACCACGCAATACATAAGAGAATGAAATATTTTCAATACGGCATATTGTTTGCCATTGGTTCTTCGACATTTCGAAATTTCAGACTGCCATAAAGTTGGCTGCTTGTTACATGACGTAACTAATCTATGAAATGTCGTGGTGTTCATTACAGTGCATACACATTAAACACCGCATTAAGAAGCTGAATATTACCTAAGGCTTTTTGGAGTTGCCGCAAAGCATCTCATTTAAAATGTAATTCAAATAGGCTAGCTGCCGATGACACTAGCAGAGGCTACTTATAGCAGTTGGCGAGATGTAATAATATTAGTATAACAAAATATTATCACTATGCGCTAGCTTGTGCGCATGTGCATTTTGCGAGCTCACCTTTTCTGAGAAAGAGACGAAGAGAGAGAACGAAGGAACGCTGCACGTGTGCTTCTTTGCTGTCCGCGTTAAATTTTAAGAAGTAAAAAGACAATTGAAGAGAAATGAAAATCAACCAACCAACTGGCTCGACTCTTAATTAAGCCTTCATAGTGGTAAAAACCATGGTCTTCCACCTTCTTCCTGGTGATGTTGCAGGGCAGGCTTAAAAGCTGAGCTTCCAACTGTGCTGGAGTCCGTAGCTTTATTCGTCGCCAATGCGCAAGGTGCCGCCATCGCTCCAAGTTACTGTAGGCAAGGCTGAGCAAGTTTATCAAAATTTAAAGTGGAAAGCTTTTTTTTTGGCGCTTCCGGTACGGCAAAGCTAAAACATAAAAAAAATTCGCAACACTCATCGGCTCACAGCAGCTTAGACTGAGCAGCGGTGGTTCTATTTCTTTTCGATGAAAAAAAAAGTTACTTTCCAGAAGCAGCGAATGCTTTGACTGGTCGATGAAAAGTTTGCTCGTTCCCATATGTATAGCTTCGTCTGCCAGTCACGGTAAAATAAAAGCATGAACAAATGATGTAATGCTATGGGGCCCCTTTAGAGCGCTAGCCTGCTCTGCAATACTACAGCAAAAGGCGCGAAAGCGCCGCATATACGAAGCCCGTACCACAAAGAGCTCATTAAAAAATTGTCACAGAGGAAATGGTGGAAAAACTTGACTATATTAAAACGTCCACTCGTAACATTTTCATTTCCTCGAAATAATATAATTATGGAGGCGCCAAAGCTGTAGGCCCGTGGGCTCATATTCGGGTGCATGTTGAAGAACGCCAGGTGGTCAAAATGACCAGAGTCCTCCACTACGGCATCTGTCATAATAATATGGTGGTTTTGGGACGTTAAATCCCACATATCAATCAATCAATCAATCAATTAATCAATCAATCAATCAATCAGTCAAACCGAACGATATAATTGTGTGATTACTGTGGTAAAGGAAAAGTTCGCCTCAGTTAGTTTTCCCAGCGTTTATCCAATAGTGACCATTGTCGAAAGGGAGGAGGGGGGCTCAGCCCCCTAATTCTTGTGAGTGAGGCACACGTGTTCTCCTTGCCCCCCCCCCCTCTCCCCCGGCTGATACGCCTAAGGGATATGCTAAATGATCGCTGTCAGATGACAAAAAAAATGCACGTGCCCAATTGTTTTTAGGGGTGAAGCTCCTTAAAGCGGCAGCCGTTCGTCCCTCGTTGTCGTAGTCGTATTGTGTAACCAGTGTTACATTTTGACCTGCAAGGTGGTGCCTATGGGAGATTTCTCCGGTGTTTTGTTGAACAATAAAAATTCGCGGAGTGCGAGTTACCTAAAAGCCGAATGCTCCTGTCTCTCATTCCCCATTAGCAGCCATTGGCATGTACATTGACCACTATCTGAGAAGAAAGGGTTGCTACGTTATACTCGCTGGGTGTAACCTCCTTGGTTTTAGAAGGGTTTAGCGAGCGTTGGGCTGCAGTGCCATGGATATAGTGAACTAGTATATACCATGAACTCGAGGTGGTTAAAGGTGGGAAGTAGATACGAAGCGCAAGCCGTAAGAAAGTGTGCGTGTGCCACCTCTCGTTTAGTCCTTGGAATGTCCGCTGAATGGCGGTGCTTCTATATGAGTAATATATGATGAAAAGATGCGAGCTAGATGGTGGTACTTGGAGTGTTGACTATATGGACAGACGGACACACAGACAGATGCATGAACAGACGCATGAACGGACGCAGGGGCGGATGCATGGACGAATGCAGGGACGGACGCACGAACAGACGCACGCACGGACGGGTGGATAGACGCATGGATGGTCACCCAGACAGACGCATTGACGGACGGAAGCAAGAACGAATGGACGGATGAATGCTTCGCCCCACTCTCCATCATTCACTCCGTGGATATGCTGCCATTTTTTTTTGTGCGAGCTAGCGGAGTTCAACGACTTTTGCTTTTGATGTGCATTGCAGAAAAATGTGTGCCTGCATTTTATGCCTATTACGAAGGAAGTGTAGCCTACAACGTTTTTTTTATTTCTTGATGCTAAAAAACGACAATAGATAGATATCGTAAAGGCGTTACCGCTGTAAACGTGTCACTCTAAGTGTTTCGCTACACGTTCGGCCAATGGGCTCACGGCTGAATCTGGATTTGCAGGCAGAACCACAGCTATATCGAGATGTGACTCCGAGACAAAATGAACATGTACAGCAGCGAGATGGCCTCCCTGGTGCTCATGTGCAGGGCGATGTCCCGGAAGCTGGGCAAGTTGACCGTACCCCGCATGGTCGAACAGCACATCAAGACATGCTCGTCACGACCACTGAGGTCGACGAACAATGCTCCTTCGAATGCGCGTTCTTTACAGAAACTTAGCTGAACATTTACTGCACTTTTAATGATCAATTATTGCACATAAAACGATGCCATGTATTCGTTCAGCGATCATTTGTTGTACTGCGATACTTCGCAGTGCTTGCTCGCATTACGAATGTCAGTCGGCAAATCAATCTCATTAATCGACTCATGGGCCATTTATGCCTAAGAGCATTACTGGTGTTTATGGTGGGTGGTCGTATTTAGCTCATACCATTATTATGTCTTAAATAATGCAGGTTCCATAAATTTGTACACGGAAGGGCACTACGAGCTCCCATGGTTGTTAGAGGAGGACGTCAAAAACGTTGTCTTACAGGTAAGTGATAGCGTAACTTGAATTCTGAAAGGTCATTCCCCTAAATAACCTTTGTTTAACTGAAGTTCGAAGTTACCCAGAAAGCTTATTTTCACTTGCGATCAAGATATCAATCGACTAGCAACCTCTCGTCGTATTTACTGCAGCTACTCTGAGGCTGTCTTTATCGGACATTGTTTGGTGCCACGTTGCGCATTCTTTTGTACTCCCGCACGAATAAGCTTTAGCAGCAAGAACCACAAATTGTTTATCTGATGATAACAACGGGGCGGGACATTCACTCTTTGCAAATGCTCATCGTGAAAACTCGAAGTTCATAAACTATAGACGAGAGCACACCTATCTCGCACCCAGGCGCCTTTGGCGGTATACTCTCGCTCCCAGAGGCACCATAATTTGTTTGGAACTGCCAAGGCGCGCCTCGCTAGCACGGCATGCAGTGGTTCTGCGAGTTTAAAACGCGAGAAAGCGCCTGTTCACGCTGCGCCCGCTTATAAAATGTCATCTGGGTACCACTGCGCTGTCATCTGATGCGACAACAACCAGCGCAAGATGAAGAGATTGCTGAGCACTGCCTGTGAAGTTCACAGCGCATCGCGGGAATCGTGGCGGTGTGGGGTTTTGCGATTGCACAGATTTCCGTCCACAACGAAAAAGCTGAGCTCCGCCGCCCTATAGGGTTTAATTGCAATCAGCAGGAAAAACTACGAGCCCAGTGAAGTGTGCGGGTAAGTATACTTATTACGTTTATTCGCATAACTTCAGCTGTCCCACTTTACAGCAGCTATTTACGTGCAGTATGCCTGTAGTATGTGGCACAAAACTATTGCCGTACTCTTTCGCAGGCCGCATGTCAATAGTTGGATATACGTATTACGACTCACGCGTGGATGCACGCGCCACGCATGTTTAGTACAACTGTAACGGCCCACTATCGCGATGCAAAGAGATGTGAACGGCGTGGAAATCATGAATTTCGACTCGGTCGAACTGCGACATGCCTTTACTGTCACTAGGCGAATCTACATGTGCTTTCGGCTGGCGTCACCATAGCATTTTAAAATCTTGTTCTGGCTGGCACTTTTTCACCGCGTGTGTGTTCCGAGTGCCCGACAGGACTGGCGATTGATAGACATGCTGTGCATGAGCGTAAGTTGGAGCCAGATTCTAGTGCTTCGTTGACGCCGGCTTACAGCACATGTTCTGCCTTGTCACAGCCATGGTACGCCACAGTTAACGCTGTTCACGTTTCTTTCAGTTGGATAATACGTACCTAATGAAGTTGCTTCTGCAGTCTGCAATGCGTGTGCTGCAGACCTTCCGGACTGTCGACAAAGGTCTCGTCGACGTTTCACACAAAATCAGCATAAAATTCCAGCTCGAAACAGGAACAGCACGGAACATGCTTACAGCCGCACTCGGGTTGTGAAGTTTCGCGTTTGATTGGCAGAGCGTCTGCTCGCGTGACAGTTGAGGATGTTGCTTCCCGGCGCTTGCAGCAGATGGCGCCACGTGCTTTTCAATATAGCAGTCAGCATTGAGCTTGTTGTGTTCCGGTGTATAGCTAGTATGACGTGGGGTTTCCTACAGTGACTTTAACCAAACTCTTTCAGTGAGGCATTGAAGAACACGTATTATAAAAAATGACACATTTAAAAAGCTCTTACCTAAAGTATTTCTGATGAATTTTCTTTTCTTTTTTTTGCGGGGGGCTGACGGTTTTTTGTTCATTGTGAACTGCGACCACGGTCGCAACCTGTTTATGTCGGAGTCAGTGCAACAGACGCTCAACTACACTCAGGTGAGGGAGAAAGTACCATGGCATTTTCTCACATTCATCTCGGTCTCAGCATAAAAGACGTGGTTGATCCCACTTTTTGGAAATCATTATAACACAAAAGTGAAACGCGCCCTCTCAGAGGTAGTTGAGCATTCATTATGCATTGCTTCGTCACAAGGGCTAAGGAATGAATGCTGCAGTAATAAATTGAAATGTCGCGCGAAGAACGGCAAGCAGCCCGAAATTTGCAGCGCGTATGTGTACCTCAAAATTTCTACTTGGTGTGTGAGCAGCTCGCTTCTTTTGTAAACGTGGCCGCGGTAGCGATATAATTGACGTTGGCGCTTTCTTCAAACACTAATTTCAAAGCAAACTTACGGTGGAAGCACAAGAGGCACAAAGCACCCCTTTTTCAATATAAGCGTGCGCGTGAGTGAGTCACCATGCTAAAGAACACCTAACGCCCTTAGGCCATGCCGACCACGCTAGGTGGAGGCGCTAGGGAGCCTTCATATGCGCGCGCTTCGGAGCCTGCGCGCACATGCGCAGCGACGGGCGGTTAGGCATGGCACGACGACCTTCGGAACGCGCCCGCCCTACCTGCATCCGTCGTGCCATATCGCTACTGACTACTAAAACGTGCTGTAGTTTCCGAGCTCTGAGGACTGCCAGTGGTACATGGTGTATATAAATGGTTCTCTGGTAACATGTTGGAGAAGAGTCGCTCTGTGATTTAGTGGTTAGCGTCGCGCACTGTGGAGCGTGAGGTCACTGGTTCGGCGTCCCTTTGAGTTACTTTCTCTTCTTGTTATCTGTAATAAAATATTTCACAACGTCATATCCGTGACGGAAATACCTTACGAAGCCGTTGTGGACCCCTGCGTAAAATACTATCGTGTAAAAAAAAAACGAAAATAGTGCGGCAGTTTACGTATCTTGTTTTTCACAGAAATGTAGTAGAAAACGACCCACACGAGCTGCTGCGACCAATGTTTCCGAGTCAGAGTTTGAAACGTACGTCTGAAAAAGAGAGACAAGAATGTGATGAGCAACCACTGTGGAAACATAGGGAAGTTGAATTAATACTCTGTCATCTTCAAGTCGGCTCAAAGCGATAGGTTAGAGGAATAAAGGAGAGAGAAAGAACCGGAGAAGAAAGGCAGCGAGGTTAACCAAGCTTTGGCTCGGTTGGCTACCCTACACTTGGGATTGGGGAAAACTGGGAATGACAGAAAGGAAGGGATAAAAGATGAACAGTAAGAAATAGATAGATGATATAATTGTATTACACAGTGCCAATAGAAAGGGATAATCATGAATAGCAAAGAGGACAAACAATAGGATGCAATAATGTAGATGTTCCCACCCAAAAAATTAGGTAATAAAGTGTCATTACTCTCCAACGAGAATCACCACCTTCCGGTTAGAGTAAAACCAACCGAACCATCACACTTCACAGAAGTGGTAGCAAGGCCAATCTTGGCTCAAGAGTGTTGGGGCTCGGGTGAGTTGGTTACCCACGGAGATAGCTCGAATTAGTGTGGCACGTTTGAAAAAAAAAGAAGGAAAAGGCGACACAGACGTCAAAAAAGGTGGGTGCTAAACGTAAACTCGTGAACAGAACTTGCTGGCAGAGACGCACTTGGCGGTACAGCTCAGAACGTAGAACCTTGCATATCAGCTCTTAGGAGGCTTCATCCTGACACAAGGACACTCTTCTAGGATCTGTACGGGTAAACCGACATTGTCCTTTTTCAACGTAAGTTTAGTCTTCTGCCCTATGCTTAGGTCGGTGAACTCACTCATGAGTTGACTCACTGAGACTAAGGTCGAGCCATGAGCCTCAGCCTGAGTCAGTGCGGGTGAGTAATAATTTGGTGAGTTTGAGTCCGAGTGAGTCAGGCTCAGAAAAACGTTGGTGAGCCTGGGTTCGAGTGAGTCCAGAGCACCAGATATGTTTCATGAGTGAGTTCAAGTTAGCTGCACAATTTCTACTGACCTATGTATTCGCCATTACTCGCGACCCATTTGCCCCGGTTCACGCAGCGATGCTGCCGCTGGAAGGGGAATTTCCAGAGTGGCAGAGCAGGCTGTGTCCTAGTGCTCGTCGCTTCTTCTTCTGTCGGATGAAATGCAAGGCGTAGGCGACCCTCAAGGAGGAGGCCGACACCGCGACGGGAGGCCAGTGACACTGAAAGTCGCACAGCTTCGACAGCCGATGCTCGGTCATCCACTGCACCGGCTACCTCAAGTCGTGGGCACTCGCCAAGCTCAGTTTGTACGAAGACGCCCCAGCGGACGACTGCGAAGGGTTCGGAGACTACGCAAGCGCATTATAACTTAGAAGGGTAGCGGCGTGGGCTAGTTGGTATGGTAGCGCTCGTACTTGTTTCTCTATTTGTCCTAGTCATCAGTTCACGCAAGGCCAATCATCATGAGTACATCATTTTTCTTTTCTTTTTGTTGTAAACTGTCAGATTGGATACGTAACTTCGTACATAGTAAAGATGCCACTTGCAAGAAGACGCACTCTCCTTCTACCCTCCAATAATTTACAAAACAGGGGGGAGCGGGGGCAGATGGCAGGTATGAATGACATTGCTCTGGTCACCCTCCTCCCCCCACTACACTCCAGAAAGTTGAGAAAGGCATTTTGGGGAAGTATAGGCAGTGAGAAAGAGACGAGGTCTCATAGAACTGAACTGGGCCTGTTCGTATTACCCTGTTTGGAGAAGTTTTCAGAAAACGGGAAAGAAAGATGAAGAAATCGCACTCACCAGACTTGCACTAGAAATAAGCCAAAAGCGTCGATGATGACGGTGGTGGTGTTGCAGATCTTGCTGGTGATCTCTCCTCCCCAGAGTCTCTTTTCAGGCATTATTATTCACCGGTACTTACGAGTTTCACTTGGGCTAGTCATCGGCAGATAAGTTCAAAGTTATTCCCGATATTCCTTAACGAGCCATCCACTCGCCTTTGGGATACGAATATGTTCATTACAAGGACGAGGATATCATGGCGTGATCATCGCAGACTGCATATGCTGATTTCGCTTCTTGCAGCGTCGAAGAAATAAAATTAAGGTTAGTTGCGGCGTTTAACACTCAATTTAAACTGTGCAGAGCTAAACAACGGTATTGCATTTGCCTCAAAGTTTGGAATTTGTAACTAGAGTACGAGGCACAGTTTGCAGGTAGTGTGTGAGAAGGGCGTCTGCATTGCGTCACATTTCTCGAGTGATGGTTTGTTAACGTGTAACTAAATCTCAGTACTTCAAGTTCTTTTGAAGATTCTGTGTGGGAGCTCCTTCTGTCGGATATACGCTACGTTGACACCTCGGGGGTCTCTTAGTCGGGGTGCCTCGAAATAAACTCTGCACGTTGTTTTCCAGGTGCAACCTGAGCTGCTTAGTGGCCGTGGGCAGGGTGCACGGAGATCATGCCAGCAGCTCCGTCACAAGGACCGCACTTGATGCCGAGGCGGTACAGTTCGTATCTAGGCACGCGGCCGACGGGAAGTTTCTTTTCATAGACAAAAAGTGAGTTCCACTCAAGCTTTCCCTTAGATAACCTCGCCCTCGTATTGCTGCAAACACTCTCCCAGTCGAAGAGTAACTCCAGCATTGTTGCAGAAAATAACGCCTCTTTCACTATTTTTTATATGCGAAGCATGTCATAGTGATTTTCGGCGACATTGAACGTATCCATCCATCCATCCATCCATCCATCCATCCATCCATCCATCCATCCATCCATCCATCCATCCATCCATCCATCCATCCATCCATCCATCCATCCATCCATCCATCCATTCACCCATCCATCCATCCAGCCATCCGTCCGTCCGTCCGTCCGTCCGTCCGTCCATCCATCCATCCATCCATCCGTCCGTCCGTCCGTCCGTCCGTCCGTCCGTCTGTGTGTCTGTGTGTCTGTCTGTCCGTCTGTGTGTCTGTGTGTCTGTCTGCGGGTCTGTCTGTCTGTCTGATGTGTGTATGTGTGTGTGTATGTCTGTCTGTCTCATGTGTGTGTCTGTCTGTCTAATGTCTGTCTGTCTGTCTGTCTGTCTGTCTGTCTGATGTGTGTGTGTGTGTGTTTGTCTGTCTGTCTGTCTGTCTGATGTGTGTAGGTGTGTGTCTGTCTGTCTGTCTATCTAGCCACCTATGACTTTTAGCTCTCCTGGCCGTTCCGAAAAAAGGCATCGATACCAAACTTGATATGGCAAAAGATGACTGTATGAAGAACATATTTGACTAGTCATGAAAATCATGACATGGATGTCATGAATGCCATGATTTATCTTTCATGGTCTTGAAACTCTTGCAGTGGTTTCGTTCACATGGCATGTTGCAAAGCTGGTATGGTATCACATAATTGCATTGCGAACACAAGTGACAGACCCCAACATGAAAATCATGACATGCGTGTCATGTAACAACATGACTATAACGCCAAGCTCATGATGCGCTCGCGGGCGTTTCGCTAGCGTCACATATACCAAATCTGGTATTACGGTATATGACTGGTGCAAACATGATAACCACGGCATGCGTGTCATGTAACAACATGACTACATGCTACGCTCATGATTCGCTCGTGGCCGTTTCGATAGCTTCACTTGTACCAAACTCAGTATTACGCGACTCGAACGAACTACATAGGTAACTGACACATACAAACATGATAACCACGGCATGCGTGTCATGTAACAACATAATTACATGCCACACTCATTATACGCTCGCGGGCGTTTCGCTAGCTTTACATATGCCAAATTTGGTATTAAGTGACGTCAATGAATTACGAGGTATGTGAATGACGCAAACATGCTAATCATGAGATGGGTGTCATGTGAGAACATGATACATGCCACAGTCAAGGTGCCAATACATTTCGACGTGACGCGGTGTGCGTGCTGACCGGCGTTCATTTTGTCGGGTCTACCCCGGCGTTGCCACGTCAGACACCGCTCCTGTCCTATACTAGCAGGCGAACGCCGGACGCGCGTTTCAGCACGTCCGGCGTCCCTTTGTCACGAAAAGAGGGAGACACAGTGTTGTCTGGGAAATGCAGCGTGTCGTATTTCGCGCTGGTTGCCGTCGGGTCGCGTCGACGGACGCTGGTCGCATCGGTAGTGCCTCGCGTCAGATTATAGAGTGGTTGCGTTTTGCTAACGTAGCGTCGCTGTGCCCAGCGTGCGCGCGCGTCAACGCTACATTGGAGCATATGGGGCCCTTCACGATGCGCCCGCAGCCGTTTTGCTAGCGCCACATATACCAAATTGGATGTTACGTGACGTCAATGGATGACGAAAATATATGACTGGTGCAAACATGATAATCCTGACACACGGGTCACGTAAGAACATGACAACATACCATACTCATTGCGTGCTCGCGGTCGTTTCGCTAGCTCCACATATACTAAATTTGATATCACGTGACGTGAATAGATGACGAAGGTAAACTACACATCCAAACACAATAATCATGACACGGAAGTCATGTACGGCATCATTTACCTCCACCTCGTAACGCTGTGATGATTTTAGAGTGACATATCAACCTTTCTCATTCGTGCTTCGCATATCATGGATTACCACTGTACGTGGGATCTGCCAATTTTTTACCTCAGTAAAATATCTTGCCTGTAGTTTTACGTTCTGCTTCTTCATCCTAGATCTGGACCTGGTGAACAGATTCGTGAGTGGGAACATCCTGACAACCGGAAATCGGAGCAACAGTGAAGGAAACGATGATGTGGCCATGAGGGTCATCATGAGCTTGCTGGAAGTGGACTTGGTGGGCCGGTGGACTTCAGTGGCATGCCGTGGCCCTTGCCTTGAAACACCCGTTCGCACTCTTGTTTACACGAACCTCTCGCGAACTATTTCTCGCATTGAACAGAAAAGAATACATCATCTATGGACACTCATGCGAAAAACATTGCATCTAGTCTGTATTACCTGTGAAGCGTGTGTACTTTACCACACAGAATTGTAAGTCACGCTTCGGTAAACACCGAGCCCAGCAGGAAACGTTTCAAAGAACTGACGTTCATCTCTTCCAGCGGAGTTCGTGGTAAACTACGTCGCGCGCTTGTCGTAGAGTGCTGGTCTGTTTATTTAAACTTCCTGCGTTTTAACAACGAGTTCTACTTCTCTACAGCGATGCTGGTTGGACTCCCCTATTTCCCTGTCCACAGATAGACGTGTGACCACGTCATACGGCTGCTTCGCAAGCATCGTTAAGATAAACTCTATACCCTTGCTGCGCGTTCCATGAATACGTAAACGGACGCATTTGAAATTGCAGGCCTCAGAAAAAGATTAACTAATGAGCACTGTGACGAAGCACTGCGCTGAAACTGGTAGAGATCACTTGCAATCGGACTGGAGCACGTTAGAAGATGCTTGTACAGTACTCGCGAAACAGGCAAAACAAGTGTCTGATTTACCTCGTTCCTTCGTCGTCTTCTTTGCAAAGTGTCAGCCGATGCCCATACTGTGAGCCCTTGAAGTCACGTGATCTGGTGCGGGCTTTGGCTGGCACGCAGTTGATAGTGGTAGAGGTACAACTCTGTATATACGCATCATGTGATATTCGACAAGTCTAGTCATCGCTGCCATGTTGGCGACATGATCTAAGCTGTGATACGACGGGATATACCGAAACACCACCATACTTGCGCCAAACGTAAATAAAGTTAAAAATGAGCAACAGTCCAAGTCACGTTCTGTAAGTCTGAACGGCGTGCTTGAATCACGTTGTGTTTTATTCACGATAGTCTTAACGATAATCGTGAAGGCTTTGTTAGTGTCACAAATTCCACAACAAATGAAGATATGCAACCAATTAAACTGAGCGATGATTCTGTGTCCGCCATAAGTGGTTGGTTGCGACGGTTTTATAGTAAAAACAATAGCGCAATGGTATTTCGTGGCATATATGAAAAAAAAAACCCACGGCAACTGTGCTCGCAAAGTGAAGAACAGAATATGCAAATATTTGTGTCAAGATCAAGGTCATTACATGAGGTCGCGATGTTATTGTTCCATGGCCTATTGTAATAAAGTTATTCACTTTCTCCTGATCAAGATACACATGTTTGAAGAATTATGACATGTTTGTTGCTGTTGTCATTATTCTTGTACCCTTGTGAAACTGGAGGGTCGCTTGTTTGCTCGAATTCCACGACGAGCAATTCTGCGACAGAAAAAGAAGTTTCTAACGAGTCTGACCCTGGGTACTCATCACACAGGTAACACCCGACCCCGATTGAAAGTATTCTATTTAGAGATGGCTTGGGCATTTGAAACTTCATATCAAAATGTTCACGTGGAACAGTGCGTTGCGAAGCTACCCAAGGGTGCTAATTTCTTAATCGATGTGGTTATCGGTGAGCCTTGCTAAAGTGATTGAGTTCTGCGTAATCCCGCAAAGTAGTGAAGGCTTATGAAAGGTAGAAATGACAGCCACACATTCGTAGCATGAACACACGAAGAAATTCAAATTTCGTCTACGTACTCTTATTTTTTTCTTAATATGGAAAAAAGATAGATCAACGAAGAAGAGAGGCAGGGAGGTTAATCAAGCTAGGACTTCGGTCATTGTGCTACCATACTGAATCGGAAATCTATGGCGAAAAATTGGCTCCCATGGTAAAATATTGTCACGACGTCGAAACAGAGGTCTTGCGGCAGAAACTGAGACGCCAGAAGCAGGTAGGTTATTTTAATAGAACGCGCAAAACGAGTTCTTCTTTTTCATCCATTTCGTTGTACTTCATGGCACATGCACAACTGTTATTGTCTTTCTTTTCGAAAAGCACGTGACATTTGCCTCCCTCCGAAAGAGGCATCGTCCCGATGCGCAACCTAGGCGCTCTACCAGGCGTATGAAGTGGTCGCGTCAACTGGATAAATACGGTTTCATACGGACGACGTGTACGACTTCGGGTAAATGATTTCGACGCTTAGAACTACAGTCAGTGTCGGGAACAACTTCATAGTTCACGTCGTTCAAGCGTCGCGTGACGCTGTATGGGCCAAAGTATCGTCTTAGAAGTTTTTCCGACAGTCAACGTCGACGTATCGGAATCCAGACCCAGACCTTGTCGCCTGGTGTGTAGCTAATAAACTTGTGTCGGGGGTCGTACCGTTGTGCATCTTGATGCTGTTGATGACAGATGCGCACACGCGCGAGCTGTCTGGCTTCCTCGGCGCGCTGAGTGAACTCTTCGGCGTCCACATGGATGTCGTCACACTCATGCGGCAACATGGCGTCCAACGTTGTCGTGACTTCGCGACCATAGATCAGACTGAACGGCGTCATTCCAGTGGTTTCTTGTCGAGCGGTATTATAGGCAAAGGTCACGTACGGCAATATCTGATCCCAGTTTTTATGTTCCGTGTCAACGTACATGCTGATCATGTCTGTGAGGGTCCTATTGAGGCGCTCTGTCAGTCCGTTTGTCTGCGGATGGTAAGCAGTTGTTCTCCGGTGAGCTGTACCGCTGAGTCTGAGAACCGACTCCAAAAGTTCTGCGGTGAAGGCAGGTCCTCTGTCTGTGATCACTGCTGTCGGAGCGCCATGCCGAAGGACGATGTTTTCGATGAAGAACTGAGCGGCCTCTGCTGCTGTGCCGCGCTGCATAGCTTTAGTCTCCGCATAACGGGAGAGGTAATCGGTGGCCACGATTATCCATCTGTTACCTGTTGTGGAAGTTGGAAAGGGGCCCAGGAAATCCATTCCAATCTGGGTGAACGGCTTCGCTGGTGCTAGGACTGGATGTAAAAGACCGGCTGGCTTGCTAGGAGGTGCTTTGCGTCTTTGGCAGTCGGTGCAAGTTCGCACGTGATGGTTAACATCAGCGGGTAACTTTGGCCAGTAGTACTTGCATCGCAGTCGGCACAATGTTCGGGTGTAGCCTAGATGACCAGAAGTTGCTTCATCATGGCACGCTTCCATTATTTCTTTTCGAAGAGAGGCAGGCACGACGAGCAAGTGCGGGTTGCCGGTTGGTGAGAAGTTTTTTTTATAGAGAACATCGTTTCGCAAGCAAAAAGATGGCAGTCCTCTGGCAAATAACCGCGGCACATCTTTACGGCGTCCTTCTAAATATTCAATGAGTGGTAACAGCTCGGGGTCACTGCGCTGCTCCAGTGCAATAGTGGCCGTGTTGACGACTCCCAAGAATGCCGCGTCGATGTTTTCGTCATCACGAGCGACAGTCTCCACTGGCGACCGTGAGAGACAGTCGGCGTCGGTGTGCCGCTTCCCAGATTTATAGACGATGGTCATGTCGAACTCTTGAAGTCTTAGGCTCCAGCGCGCCAAACGGCCAGATGGATCTTTAAGGTTGGTGAGCCAGCACAAAGAGTGATGGTCGCTAACAACCTTGAAGGAGCGGCCGTACAAATATGGACGAAATTTGATGACTGCCCACACCACGGCGAGACACTCCTTCTCGGTAGTCGAGTAGTTCTCCTCCGTGCGAGAGAGAGTTCTGCTGGCGTAGGCTATTACTCTTTCACAGCCGTCTTGCCACTGCACCAGAACGGCACCCAGACCTACATTGCTGGCGTCAGTGTGAAGTGCTGTAGGGGCTTCCTGGTCGAAGTGCGCGAGGACTGGAGGTGTTTGCAGGCGTTGTCGTAGTTCATTGAACGCCATTTGCTGTTGTTCACCCCAAAAGAAGGGGACGTCCTCACGTGTGAGTCGTGTCAATGGCGCCGCAATAGACGAAAAGTCCTCAATAAATCGCCGGTAATAGGCACACAACCCTAAAAAGCGTCTCACGGCCTTTTTGTCGCATGGTGCAGGAAATTGCGCTACGGCGTCTATTTTGGCCGGGTCAGGTCGAACACCCTCGTGACTGACGACGTGGCCTAGGAAGCTGAGTTCGTTAAAACCAAAATGACATTTTTCCGGTTTTAAAGTAAGGCCGGCCGAACGTATGGCTTGAAGGACGGTGAATAAACGGCTGAGATGTTCCTCGAATGTTGCTGAGAATACAATAACATCGTCCAGATAGACCAAGCATGTTTGCCACTTCAGGCCTGATAGTACGGTGTCCATGAGACGCTGAAAAGTGGCTGGCGCCAAGCACAAACCAAAAGGAAGCACCTTAAATTCGTATAGACCATCGGGCGTCACGAAGGCCGTTTTTTCACGATCTCTCTCGTCGACTTCTATCTGCCAGTAGCCGCTTCGGAGGTCCATTGAAGAGAAATAGCGCGCATGACGCAGCCGATCGAGTGAATCGTCTATGCGGGGCAGTGGATAGACGTCTTTCTTCGTGACTTGGTTCAACTTGCGATAATCAATACAGAAGCGCAAGCTGCCGTCTTTTTTCTTGACCAAAACCACGGGGGACGCCCAAGGACTTTTCGAAGGTTGTATGACGTCATCCGCGAGCATCTTGTGTACTTGCTTCTGAATCTCCTCGCGCTCTTTCGGAGACACACGGTAGGGGTTTTGCCGAACCGGTCGCGTGTTGTCTTCAGTAATGATGCGGTGCTTGGTCAATGGTGTTTGCTGTACCTTTGACGTACGCGAAAAGCAGTCTTCGAATTGTTGTATAAGTTCAAGCAGGCGCTTCCTATCAGAGGGCGGTAGCGTAGAGCAGATGTCCACCGACAAAGTTGTCGAGGCAGGGACAGCCGCGTCATCTGGTTGCAAGGTAAAACAATCCCCGGCTTGGTCTACATCGTCGTAGTAGGCAATTGCGGTACCCTTCTGGATTCGACGGCGCTCGTTGCTGAAGTTTGTGAGGAGCACTTCTGCCTGTCCACCAGTAAGCGCCAGGACGGCCCTCGCGATGGAAATGCCTTGCGTGAACAAAAGAGTGACTATTTGCTCCGCTATAACATCTTTATAGCAAGGACACCCACTGGACACCGACACAAGGCAGCAGGATCTCGGTGGGAGTGTCACATCGTCGGCTATTCGCAAACGGCCGCGCGGTTCTTCACTGCTGTTGTCGGCATAAGGATGAGCGCAAAACGTCACCATACGTTTAGGGATGTTGATAACAGCGCCATGATCTTGAAGAAAATCCATGCCCAAAATTAACTCTTTACAGCAGTCTGGCAACAGGACGAAAGTGGCCACGAAGCTAGAATCTCCGATGCGAAGTCTTGTGGTGCATTTACCCGTGGGTGTCATCAGCTGACCACCAGCACTCCTTATGTGCGGCCCTGTCCACGGAGTCTTGACCTTTCTGAGGCGGTCGGCGAGCTCTTGTCGCATGATGGAGAAGTCGGCGCCAGTGTCGACCAGTGCTGTAACGTGATGTCCGTCAATGAGAACGCTCAGATCGGCACGTACAACTTCATCAGCATTATTATTCGTCGTCGTATTCATCGTCGTTGTCGTCATACCTTCTTGCGATGATTGGGGGAACTTTTCAGTGTGTCGACGATTGGCAACCTTGCCCCCCGAGGTCGCATCAGTTAGTTTCCCCGGCGCGGGCTTGGCGAACGGCCTCTGGTGACGTCCGCGTAGCTCTGAGGGAAGTCACGGTGACGCGCAGGTGATGGAGATCGCCAGCGACGCGGTGGGGTTGCTTGAGCAGGCGATAGTTGATCGGCATCGTGGGCACGACGATCTTCGGAGCGGAAAGAAGCGGGACGAGAAAAGTTCCCGAACCCAGAATCGCCGTGACGGCAATAGCGGGCAATGTGACCAGGTTCTCCGCAGCGGTAGCAAATAGGTCGACGGTCGGCCATGCGCCACAAGTCAGTTCGGCGAACTGGTGGTCGTCTCGTAGAATCTCGTTGCCACCAAGGTACGGCAGTGGGTCGTGGCTGGAAGGGCGTCGCCACAAATGTCGGTGGAGGACGACGGACCACATCAGCGTAGCTCGCTGGGTGTGGCTCAGGATTTGGCGCGGGTGGTGTAATGGCTTGCCTCAACTCCTGGCGGACGATTTCGGCAACAGATGCGACTGGCGGTTGGGCACGGGGCACGCAGAGGGCCCGAAGTTCCTCACGCAGTATTTCTCTAATCATTTGTCGCAGGGAACTTTCGCATACGGCAGTGTTCTGAGCTGCAGCACTTACTGCCGTGTGGTTCTGCAGGCGGTCAAAGTGTCGGCGTCGTTGTTGCAGTGCACGCTCGATGACTGTTGCCTCTTTTATGAATTCATCTACAGTTGTAGGTGGATTTCGTACGAGGCCCGCAAACACTTGTTCTTTAACACCCTGCATTAGGTGACGCACCTTCTTCGACTCGGGCATTTCAGGGTCAGCTCGTCGAAACAGACGGATCATACCCTCTGCGTACATGGCGGCTGTTTCATTGGGTTTTTGCACACGTGCCTCAATCACTTGCTGTGCGCGATCCCGTCGGTCCGAGTTCAAAAATGTAGCGAGGAGCTTTCGACGGAAGTCTTCCCAAGATTGGAATGTAGCCTCGCGGTTCTCATACCACGTGCGAGCGCTATCTTCATGTGCGAAATATGCACGGCCAAGTTTGTGCTGTTCGCTCCAGTGGTTGGATACAGCGACCCGTTCGAACTGTTCGAGCCAGTCCTCGACATCCTCGTACTCTTCCCCACGGAAAACTTCAGGAACGCGAGGATGTTCAAGCGTTACCTGCGAGGGAAGAGCGGTCTGCGATGGCGGGATAACCGTGGATGTCGTAGGAGCTGCCATGCTGGAAAGAGGCGGAACAGGTGCGGACTCTGGACTTAGGCCTAGTAGGCGCCGGCTGAATCGATGCACTGGAGTCGTGACGAGGGGCTGAGTCTCTGGACTAGATGAACGGGTCCCAGCAAGACTGTCCTGCATCAGGTTGTAGGCTCCAGCAGCTCCACCAGTGTGACGACGTCGAAACAGAGGTCTTGCGGCAGAAACTGAGACGCCAGAAGCAGGTAGGTTCTTTTAATAGAACGCGCAAAACGAGTTCTTCTTTTTCATCCATTTCGTTGTACTTCATGGCACATGCACAACTGTTATTGTCTTTCTTTTCGAAAAGCACGTGACAATATATTCGCTGAAAGTAGGTCAGCCAATTTTCCGCAAGTGTGCTTTTAGATGCGGAAGCATCTTATACTCGCGCCTTGTAGTGCGCCGTCCGCACCGCTTCTCGAACATTCGACAGCTGACGCGCGCGCATGCGCCGTCGCCCACCATCTGTGCCGCACGCGCTTCTCCTTCGAGAACATTCGACAGCTGACAGCGCATGCACCGTCGCGCCGTCGCCATCTGTGCCGCGCGCGCGCTTCTCCTTCGAGAACATTCGACAGCTGACAGCGCATGCGCCGTCGCGCTGTATATATACTCAAGGTCGGCGCTCGCTCGCTCAGTTGCCGCTCGTCCGTTGGTTTGTACGGCGCGTCGACGTCCGAAGTCGCCGTGAAATGAATGCCAACGAATCCACAAACACAATGATCGACGTCCCTTCGACCAGCGGCGCCCTTTCGCATACGTGTGTACGTGTTAACTCATTTAACACCCCCTCCTACAACCACGTTAACCAATTTAGCCATCGACCCAAGTAAGTCGCAATTTAACACCCCATTTCACAACCACGTTAACCAATTTAGCCATCGACCCAAGTAGGTCGCACTTTAACACCCCGTTAACCAATTATATGCTCCGCATCCTCCTCAGTGTTCCCCCGAGGGAAGCTGCGGGCAATTTTTTTAAACTAGTGGCTGAGACACTCAACATTGGAGTGTGGCACCGTGGTATCGAAACTCGGCACAGTCTCCAAGTTTTCTTTAATTTTATACGTCTACTTATCTTTAGCGCATTAATGAGGTTGAAAGACATACACGTCCTCAAAGCCTCGGTCTTTAGCCCAGTGGGTAAAACACTCGTCTTTAGAGCGTGGAGCCCTAGGTTTGAAACTTAGTGCAACCTTGCATTTTTTTTCATTTGATACGCAAAGTTCTTCATGGAGCATTCACAAGGTTCAGAGATAGCGACGCTGTGCATGCCTGGGTTTTTAGCCAAGTGGTTAAGGCATTCGCGTTTGTAGCGTGAGCCAGTAGTTTTAATAACTCAACGCAGCCGACACGTTTTATTCTGTTTTCTATATATGTTTGTTCAGCGCGATTTGTTGTACGTGGCAGAGAGATGTATAGATGGACGGACACCTTTAATAATTGAGGCGGCTTCCGTACTATCGACGTATGTAGAAGCTCCGCTCACAGTCTTCTTTTCGAGTAGTGTAAGTAAATAAAGTCATCAATCAATCTTTATTAGTCGAGTAAAAGAACGGGTGATGCAGTGCAGGTAAATAAGCAGGAGATGTCCCAAGGTTACAAACTAAAGGTTGGAGGTGATTAATAGGCGTGACATTTATTGTAAGAAACTCTGTGATAGCGGCTCAACTTTAGTGTGACGTCAACCGTACAAAGACGGACCTCCTGTGCGCGTAGGAGGCTCCCGAGCAGAAGCTCCCCGGACGTTATGGCTTTCCCGCAGTTCATGTCGAAAATTAGTCGAAAGAGTTGGGGCTCTTATCATCCTTGATAAGGCTAAAGTTTTGTCTGACGTCACAACTTTCAATGGAGGATATACTGTGCGTTTATATTGAAGCATCCCGAGCTGAAGCTTCCCCTGATGCATTTATTTTCCCGCAATGTATGTTGAAAAGCAGTCGAAAAAGTTGGGGCTCTTATCGCCCCTAAGGCTCAACTTTTGTCTGACGTCATCAGACTTTTTTTGGCCATTTCTGACATGTGAAACGAAAAGATACCATATTAGGTCCACCGCTTCAAAGTGTGACGTCAGACAAAAAGTTGAACCTTATCAGGGGTGATAAGGGCCTCAACTTTTTCGGCTACTTTTTTGACATGCATTGCGGAAAAGCCAACAAGCAGGGAAATATTCAGCTCGGGAGACTTTAATTTAGACGTACAGTATATCCTTCGTTGCACGGTGTGACGTCAGACAAAGTTTGAGCCTTATCAAGGGTGATAAGGGCCTCAACTTTTTCGGCTGTTTTTTGACATGCATTGCGGAAAAGCCAGCAGATGAGGGGAAGCTACAGCTCGGGAGGCTTTAATATAAACGTAGAATATAACCTTCGTTGCACGGTGTGACGTCAGACAAAGTTTGAGCCTTATCAGGGGTGATAAGGACCTCAACTTTTTCGGCTACTTTTTGACATGCATTGTGGAAAAACCAGCAGATGAGGGGAAGGTACAGCTCGGGATGCTTTAATATAAACGTAAAGTATATATTTCGTTGCACGGTGTGACGTCAGACAAAAGTTGAGCCTTATCAGGAATGATAAGGGCCTTAACGTTTTCGGCTACCTTTTGACATGCATTGTGGGAAAGCCAACAGATCAGGGGAAGTTCCAGCTCGGGAGACTATTATAAACGTACAGTATACCGTTCGTTGCACGGTGTGCCGTCAGAGAAATGTTGAGCCGTATCAGGCGTGGTAAGGGTCTGAACGTATTTAGCTGCTTTTTTGGCATGCATTGCGGGAAAACCAACGCATCAAGGGAAGCTTCAGCTCAAGAGATTCTAATGTAAACGTACAGCAAATGGGTAGCGTAATTTCTACGGAAGCCCTTGGATACTGTAGTGCGCGGCTCATTGCCACTATCGCCATCTACGTGAGGAAGGGACAACTAAGAACGAAGAGAAAATGAAAAAAATAAATTGTGACGTTGTAATCGGAAGCGGTAGCGACGTCCCGAATTTGCCCTACATGGCGCGAAACGGAAAAGTTTTTTAACTACTGACCTTTTACGTGCTGTTAATAATACACAATTTTGTTGCACCCTAATTGTGTCTAGCTAATTGCATGCAAGAGAAAAAAGAAGCAAACAAAGATTGTGGAAGCAAAGTTCTTTTATTAGCCAAGTTACGTACTCATATTATGCACAAGAGACTTCGCAGAGGCAATGGTGAGACAACTGTTCACTAACACAAGAGCACAGCAGTTCAAAAACTCCCGTTGCACAATCGTCGAAAACCACTTGCAGCAAGACCACAGCTTTGAAAATATAGCTTTTGCAGCCGTATAGTACAGAGTCTCGTTGCTTAGCATGTCGTGTTCACCGTCACCAGCGAAAGCAGTCAGCAGTGACAGGAGCGGCTCTTGACACATTCAAGTTGAGCTCTGAAACGCCACACCAGTAAACAGCGAATAAAAAAATTAGTAAACTACTGAAGGTACGCACTGAACTGCCACCGAAAAGTGGGAAATGCCGCCTTAGTTTGGCAATGAGCCGAATCAAAGAACACGCCAAACTAAACAGACGCTCCAGGGAAAACCATTGGCTCATGTTACCAGACTGCCTGTATATGCCCGCTGTTTCTGAAACAAAACGAACGAAATCGGGCGCTCAACCACCTACAAATGACTAAAGTTTTCTTAAAGCAATTTAGAAATGTTTTTGTAACAAGTAATATAAAACTATCGAAAATTAACAGGCCATTATTTTTTTTTGCTTTCAATATTTGTCCCCTCCTCACCTAGTCGCACTTCAATCGTCACGCAGTTGTTAATGTCTGTCGCAACAGGTTTCGGACCGCTTTTTGTTCCGATTTCCGCATTGTGTACAGTATATATCCTTCATTGCACAGTGTGACGTCAGAGAAAAGTTGAGCCTTATAAGGGGTGATAGGGGCCTCAACTTGATTGGTGAGTGTAGTTTAACGTCCAAAAACCACCATGTGATTATGAGAGACGCCATAGTGGAGGGCTCCGGAAATTTCGACCACCTGAGGTTCTTTAACATGCACCCAAATTTCAGCATACGGCTTGCCCCTGTCATCCCTCCCTGCTTAGTTGTGAGCTCTTTCGCCGGTACGAGAGAAGAGAGAGTGCGATTGCAGCGTGCGACAAATCTGCCAAAATTCTGCTCATACTGGACGGATTCTTAAACTTTTTGCAGCGTTAAATTCTTGAGGAAATGGGCTTTTTTAGTGATTAGTGAGTCTATTCCATGATAACTAAAAAAAGTGTTTCAGGGCTTCTTTAGGATGTTTGCGGGAGTAGCAGCATGTACAGGACAGGGTCGATTGGAAGAACATGCGTGAGAGAGGCCTTTGCCTTGAGCTTGGCGATCTTGATGATGATGATTATGATTATGATGATGATGATGATGATGACGATGATGATGAGAGGGATATCTCAGGTGATTTCTAACGTGGATGGTCGAAACCTTCAAGAGATACTTCTACAGACCGCACAGCCAGAATTCGTCACTGATGTGACTCGGGCTTGTTTTCGGCCTTTACGATGTGAGGATGCCTACTGCGTGAAAGCTGTTCAACGAAAGAGGCCTGTTTCATTCCTGTCGTGCTTATGATCATAATTATCTGCCTTGTTTATTGCATACAATAACTTTGGCTCTTAAGGTGGGCTCCTACCAGTTCGTGGATGATATGTCGTGCATCGCGTGCTAAGAGCTCTGAGGGTGTGTGCCAAGCTAGTCAAACATAAACGAACTTTGTTTCTGAAGTGCGCAATTTTGTTAAGGGGCAAAGCTCCTTATGGCGTGGCTTGTGCGTCTCCCATGGTCGTGGTGCGTAACCTGTGGCACATACTCGCATACCAATGGCACGTACCCGCCCTCGGGCACATATTCGCATGTCCGCATGTTACGAAAAACGTAGTACGACATCGTTATCGCGCTCTCGGTGTTAACAAAGCGCTGACAGCAGAAATGTGGTACATACTGTCGTTTAGTCCTTGGATTGTCCGCTGGATGTCGGTACTTGTGTATGATGAATATATCATAAAAAAGAAGCGAGATTGCGGTACTTGAAGTGTTCACCAGATGGACAAACGGGCGTATGGATGGATGGATGGACAGACAGACAGACAGACAGACAGACAGACAGACAGACAGACAGACAGACAGACAGACAGACAGACAGACAGACAGACGCATGGATGGACAAATGGACGCCCGCATGAACGGACGCACGAACGGGCACACGTACGTATGGACGTGCACCCGGTCTGAGACACGGACGGATTGACGGAAGCTTCACCCCACTCATCACTATTCATTCCGTGAATATGCTGTGCTTTGTACCAGCCTGAAAGCCGTGGCAGATATCAAGAGTTTGTTCATCCTGTATATACTCATCTTTTGATTAATTCTTCAACCACCTTTGGCAACAGCGACTCACCGTCTTGAAAATTGTGTCACGGCAAACAGAAAAGACACCTTGCGTCTTTCATAGAAGATTTACAAAGTCCATCGACAATTCACTCTTATTGCTCTTCTTGGTTCTTCAGTGAGCATTCTATCTCGGCCCACGGACTTTCATTTATGGCTCGTCCTAAAATAAACCTGGTTTCGTTCCTTATTAGACAAGTCTTTTTAACCCCTTCACTCAGCCTATAGATAGTCGTGCCAGCCTCTACGTTTCCTATCGACTTACAGCGAACGCCGTAGGCTTTTTAATTACACCGAATGCACTTTATCTAGTTTTATTTCAAGAAGTCTGGATAGTCAGACCTTACGGACGACGTGGGGAATTCCTTCGTCTATTCATAAAGTGCGCTTTAAAAAGGAAGAAGATGATATGGTGACCCTGCATTCCTGCGAGCAATTAAACGAGCCAGGGAGGCTTCGAGCGAAGCCTGAGAACTCGTCTGCATTCACACCATCACAATGCCCTTGCTCTCTGCATTCCCTGGCACGTTCATCTGAGGCCCCTAATACTCACTGGCTTGATTTGTGAGACTTGCGCATAGCATCTTCGACTGCAGTGGGTGGTAAGCAAGTACTGTCGTGACTACATCAATGAAATCTCTTTTGATTGCTAGACTCACATTCAAAGCTCTTGTACTTTCTAATATTACTCCGTAGTAATATCGTCTGAGCCTTTCCAGAAGCACGACGTTGATATTGTTTTTACACGAATGAAATTCTCTTTAGTGGCTGTACCAGTGACGTTAGGCGTGACGTATCTGCACAGGTTACACGAATACACGGAGAGTGACGGTGACCAAATTTTCGCCATCTCGCTGTTCAGGATATAGAAACAGGCCAGTGAAAAAGAGAGCTAGTTTAATGAAGAACGCTAAAGGCGGAACGTTGAGTGGTGGAAACGCATCGGATACAGTTGTGGCATGGATACTTGGACCGGGCATATAGGTGCCGAATTCGTGTAAATTCAAGAAGATCAATAAAGTGCGCGCTATTTAGAATGAGTGAATGAATGACGAAAAAAATGACAGGCGTGTACTTCTTGGTCTACCTAAATATCTGCGCCGGAGAATTGAATTAAAAGGCGTTACATAGTAAATGAGCACCGCACATATATTGCCCTTACAAGATATCGCTTTGTGCACTCAAGTGAACAATTTTCGTTTGAGTGTCAAGAAGGATTGACGCTGCGTCTTCATTCCTACCATTATCAGTGCCGTCACGCTGCTGCTGCTGCTGCAAAAAAAAAAGCTACGCATCTCCACGGACTGAATGATAATGAGTGGGAGATGCTATAGCTTCGCCCACTCATTATGAACCCTTGCACCTATATGTGCAAGGGTTCATATAGTCTACATTGAAGTCGCCGACTACAGCATAACTGAAGGGTTTCTGCTTGTAAGTGTTTCATATTGCTCTGTGGCAGTTATGATTGCTGTTTGTCTATTGAAAACATTTTTATCCACATACACTCATACGTGTCGCTTTCTGACCGGGTTTTATACGTGTCGCTTTCTGACGATTTTCTGACCAGTATGACAGCGTACAGTGAGCTCGGACGACAAAGTTAGGTAGGAAAGCCTACAATGTGCACGTTGAATTCATCGACTAGTGCAAAAGGTTCGTGCTTCTGGGTGTTTTATATTGCTATGCATGCCCCCCCCCCCCTTTTTTTCGTTCTTTTAACCTTTTGTTTACGGTACAGGTGGGTTTTTCTCAGCTGCGTAGCATGCGTTTTGGTACAGTGTGGACGCCGATACATCGGACAACAAGGCTAGGCTTTGAGGAGCTTCACTCGTAAGAGTGCACTGAGCTACTGTGCAGGTAATTATTTGTTGTATTTTTTGGACAGTGAATTGAGAGAAATAATTCATTAGTAAGCTAGCATATGTGTCCCAAAGGCTTTCTGCTAAAACACTGACATTTGGGAAAGTGGGATGTAGTTGGACATGCTGAATGGTTCAAGCGTGAGGCGATCGAGTACAGAGGCAAAATGTGTTTCATCTTTCCTTTCAACCTGATTCGTTTCGCGCTGAACAAACTCAACGTGTTTAGGACCTCCTAAATTGCAATCGGTTATACGAGATTTTCCAGTACCTTGCAGAAGTTGCACGTTTTCAGGTGAGCAGAGTATGCAACGGAAGCAGCCAAGTATGGCTCATCGTTGATTCGTGTTAGACAGATTTTTTTATTTCTTTTGCACCGCCCTACAAGAAGGCGTTCAGGTGCAGTAAAGAGGCCACTGTCGGTGCCGCATCCGGTTTTTTGCTGTGTATCTTGGAAGGTTCTTCTTCTTGGCCCGTGTAGTACATTTCCTCATTTCAGAGGAATTTTCTCGCACTTAACTTGGAAACGCGCTTGAGTATTGTGTGTTTTATCAAAACTATTCTCTATTCCGGGTAGGTTAAGTAAAAAATTCGGGATATTCTTAGCTATTTCAATGATTAGTGAAGGTGAAGGTCTACTAATACCTTCTGTTGATGTGCTGTTTAAGTTTCCGCTGATGTTCTGCACTTTATGTTCAACGATCTCTTATTGTGCTCTTGAAGTATATGTTTAACATTGTGCTGATGTATAACTTTGCGGCCGTATTTGTTCAGACTCGTATTTGATTACACTTTCTGCTAGGCCCTTGAATAACTTCATATTCAAGGCATTCTGCTGGCTTTTACGAACCGTTAGATTGTGGCTCGTAGAACTTTCATGGGTCGCTTACTATTTTTTAGAGTCGTGCGGAACAAATGCCGGACTACAACCACATTAAAGCGCCTATGTGAGCTTTCGAACCATTTCCTCTTTGTAGAGTTGCATGAATTCCGGTCTCGCGAACTGTGCTCTGTGTTGAATTGTACATTCTATTCGACCATTCCAGCGACTATAGGCGGCGCAACGGTTCGCAGGAATGGCGGGCGAGACGGTGACGTCAAGAGCGTGCATGCCAGCGTCGTAGAGCACGACGATGCGTTCATTGGTTCATGACTACTGAGAGACCAAACTGCGTCGCTAGATTATCACCGTGTGACAGCTTCAAAGCACAGCCGCATGGCGCCACCTGCGTCGCTGGAATGACCGAATTCACTGTGTACGAGATCTAACTTCCCCAGTATACACACTTCAGCCGTCACAGCTCATATATACCATATACACTTCCAATGGAGCATCACTGTTTACTTGATTCACAATGTACGGGCGTACACCATCCCAATTCCCCAACCTCCAACCACCCGACCCCCCATGAACGGGCGCTTGGCATGTAGACTAACAAGCATCACCTTCTCATCTCTTGTCGTCTCATATATGCTGTTTAAACGGGTCGATGCAAGAACGTACCATCAAACAAGCACAATTTGAAGGTGCAGGAAAAAAAAAGTGATCTTCTTTTCGCCCAGGACCATGCTCAGAGTGGTTGTTCTCGCGGGTTTGACCCATCTGTGTTTCTGGCAAGACATGCCCTGATCACACAAGGGCGATCACTGAAGCCTCGATTATTGCCAAACGTCATTGTATCAGCAAGCCCTTGGATGCCCTCACTTCAAAAAGGACTGGTATTCTTTACAGCGCAGACTATGGCACAAGTTTTGAATGCACTTGATTTTATTCTCGTTCATTTCTGTATCGTCTACAGTGGTACGTCCTATAATATTTTTCTGCTCAACTTACTGACGCCTGTTCCTGGCTGTTCGCGTGTACGCACGAGATATGAAATGATGACGCCCATTATATATTTGATTCGTTAAGTTTCTGTTGTGCAAGATGGATTACCAACTAACCAAACCTAAAACTTTGCTTGACTTAACTTAAGATCTGTGAGCCTTGAAGCGCAAAACAGATATGATACACCAGAAGAGCTAGACAAGGCACTTTTCTTGTGTATATTGTATGGTCTGCGCTTCCGTGTAACATCATGAATCATTCAACCTCGCCCAGCATTCGTTTCTCTAAATAGTGGGACACTTTTACACACTAAGTGTGTTACGATATGCCGCATGAACCTCTGTTTTCATTCGTCATAAAGCCGGGTTCACTAGGAGAAAGCTCGACAGCAAATCAAAGCTACACCCAGATAGCCTGTCGTCTTCACATTTCTGCCCCGCCGCGGTGAACTAGAGTGGCTAATGTTCTCGGCTGCTGACCCGCAGGATGCGGGATGAATCCCGGCTGCGGCGGCTTCATTTTCGATAGAGGTGATAATGCTGTAGGTCTGTGTGCTCAGATTTGGGTGCACGTTGAAGAACCCCATGTGGTCGACATTTCTGGAGCCCTCCACCCCGGCGTCTCTCATAATCATATGGTGGTTTTAGGACGTTAAACAACACACACCAATCTTCCCATTTTTGTATAGAAAACTCTGAGCGCAACGAAAGTCATGATTTTTTACTCATGAACACACTGCAAAGACGAAACTTGCATAACAGCATTGTATAACAGCGCAGCAGTGGTGTGGGAAAGGAAATTGAACGTGAGGAGGATAAAAAGAAGGCGGGGTGAGTGTAAAGCATAGCGCGAAAGAATGGAAAGAGAGAAGAAGAAAGAAAGGGAGACAGAGAGAACAGCAACGAGACGTAAGTAGTAGAGAGAGAGAGAAAAGATAGAAAGAGGAAGGAAACATCCCGTCATCCAACGCATAGACTTTCCTAAAAATACACTACAAGAAACTCTGGCGCTAGTATCTGTGGGAACTGCAACGCGCGGTGCTTCAGCACGCATGGGAATGATGAGTAATGCACAAATTTGCTTAATATTCGTTCTTTGGACTCCGTTTGACTTCGCGTTGCCTGTAGCCACTTTGTCACGAGACGACAATCCGCAAATATTCAGCATTTTTTTGTCACCACCTTAATCTTTTACGCTCACAGATTAAGCTCTGGATACGAAGTTGAAAACAACCCGTGCTTTTATTGGGAACAAAAAGGAAACATAGCGATAAACGAATCCTTATGTGTGTTCGAAGCCTCAAGCACGAAGACTAGGCAAATCGAAGTACTACCCATCATTTCAATGGTTACTCAACGAGCCTTATGGTCTAGCGACCACATTGCGCACCACCTAGCTGAACTTTGCATGCGCAGTGGCTATTTACGCTGTACACTGATAGCGGTGAACAGGGCGTAGGCCATCGGTAATCCTATTATCGGCGGGACGTGTCGTCTTTTGTATACAGTGGTCGCCAAACCTTCCAGAATATATTGGTGGTGCTCGAGTAAGCTCTAGAATAACGCCATTTCTCGCGTTCTGGCCGAAATTTGACCAAACTAATCTACAACAATCGTGAAGCTTCTTGAAAGCTGAGGCATGGCTTGTGACCAAGGGTTTCTAACAATCTTTTCGGATGAAACTCGAAGACATCACAATAAACACGCGTGGTAATACCAAAGTTCGCGTTAGGAAAGCTAAGAACACCAGCGACGCATGTCACTTAACTGAGTTCGAACTGAAGGACAAGTGATTCTATCAGACACGCCAAAAAGGCAGCCGAATCGAAAGACGATGTCGCGGAAACGAGAGGCGATAGAAAAAGACGCCTGAGGAGCAAGAGCAATAGAAAGGCAAGGAACGGAAAGTGAACTAAGAAATAATCCGAGGCTGCACAAAACATGTGTCTTTTCCAAAATGACGTTGACACGCCATGCGTTCCGTCGGGTCTCACTTATATTTAGTCTTTCTACTCGTCAACCACGAAGGCTTCAATTCGAGACTCACAATATCTCTCACTATTATATATCTATAGGTCTTTCTTTCTTCTTGTCATTGCAATCGACTCCTGAAATAGATTACTTGTCGGCTCGCATGCTTCCAGCTGGCAATGCTGCCACGAAATGATTACAAAAAAAAACTCCGTCTAAGCATACTGAAGTAAGAATTCAAGTGAAGATGCGATAAAACGCGACACTGAAAAGGAATATGACGACCAAATTGATTTTGGCGTTTCTTCAGGTTCGAGAATGTGGAGTCCGAGTGAGAACCGAGGCCCATAGATCTCCCTGAGGTTTTCTAATGTATAGGGAGAAGGCCCTTCTCTGGAATGGACTCTGAGAAACAACAGTGATGCTGTGGAGAGAACTCAGGACTCTTCCATTTCCATTTATAGCGACGGATAGCCCGCTCTCAGTGGCATTTATAACTCGCTCTCGGTCATCCTGGCTAACGTCGACACAAGTGCACTTTTTCCAGGCATCGCAAGAAACAAAGAAATAGTGACAACCAAAAAAGTGATAACAAAAGCAAATTTTAGAAGCTTGTGTGATGTTCTATTGAATTCCCAGCCCCGTTTCTTTTTGCTTGACTGGCACTCAAATTCATTTATTTATTTTTTTGATTTGCATACACGGATACACAAAAACACATAGAAAAGAGGCAGAGAGCAAGCTCGCAACTGCCACCTGGAGGGGCACAATGCCTGCTCACTCTTTCGGGAGGAGGGAAGAAAGAGATTGATTGATTGATTTGTGGGGTCTAACGTCCCAAAACCACTATATGATTATGAGAGACGCCGTAGTGGAGGGCTCCGGAAATTTAGACCACCTGGGGTTCTTTAACGTGCACCCAAATCTGAGCACACGGGCCTACAACATTTCCGCCTCCATCGGAAATGCAGCCGCCGCAGCCGGGAATCGAACCCGCGACCTGCGGGTCAGCAGCCGAGTACCTTAGCCACTAGACTACCACGGCGGGGCAGGGAAGAAACAGAGGAAACAAAGATTAGATGGGAGAAAGGGCGAAGAAGATGAGGAAGAGAGAAAAAAATGACGTAGACTGACAAGTATGAGTAAAAAATAAATAATAAATAATAAAAAAGAAGAAAGATAATGCACTTTGTAAAGAGTGCCACTAGTGAGTTTTTTTTTTCCTTCTTTTCACTAGGTCTCACTCAGATGCTTCCATAACGACGAAAATATATTGAGACCACGCTATCCACGCTGGTGTAGTCAAAAGTGTTATGCGGCAGCGCAGGGTTAACGCGGCTGGTTATCGGGCGTGTATGTAGCGCTTAAACGCAATAGCAGAAGAAAGAAACACAACGACGGAACATGCATTTACTCCCAAGTCTATAAACCAGACTAAGAATGCGTGGTACATGTTTACTATGCTCAATGCGCAGACGCATTGTCCAACCCACACAGGCCATATATGGGGCGTATAAGACCAAGGATTTAAAGAAACTGTGTTACGAGCCACTCAGCGAGGTGGACGGTTGTTTTACACAATCAAATTTGTTCTTTTTTATTTCGAATGCCGCCAGAACTTCGCACGCCGTTTTATATTTACTTCTAATATAGATTGCACGTTAATACGGAGAAGTGCACGGAAGTGCTTCGAAAATTGCCAGATTCCACGTACAGTGGGAATCGATGATAACTGGTTTGATTTGTGGGGTTTAACGTCCCAAAACCACCATATGATTATGAGAGACGCCGTAGTAGAGGGCTCCGGAAATTTCGACCACCTGGGGTTCTTTAACGTGAACCCAAATCTGAGTACACGGGCCTACAACATTTCCGCCTCCATCGGAAATGCAGCCGCCACAGCCGGGATTTGATCCCGCGACCTGCGGATCAGCAGCCGAGTACCTTAGCCACTAGACCACCGTGGCGGGGTGGGAATCGATGATATGCGAAGCACGAATGAAAAAGGTTGATATGCGACTATAAAATCAGCACAACGTTGCCAGGTGGAGGTAAATGATGTCGTACATGACTTCCGTGTCATGATTATCATGTATGTATGTGTCGTTTATCTTCATCTATTTACGTCACGTGATACCAAAATTTGTATATGTGGATCTAGCGAAACGCCCGCGAGCACACTATGAGCGTGGTATGTTGCCATGTTCTTACATGTCACGTGTGTCAGGGTTATCATGTTTGCAGCAGTCATATATTTCGTCGTCCATTGAGGTCACGTAACACCAAATTTGGTATATGTGGAGCTAGCAAAACGGCCACGAGCACATTATGAAGGGCCGAATATACTCTAATCTAGCGTCGACGTGCGCGCACGCTGGAAACAGCAACGCTACGTTCGCAAAACGCGAGCACTCTATAGTCTGACGCCAGGCGCGACCGGCGTGACCAGCGTCTGTCGGCGCGGCCCGACAGAAACCGGCGCGACATGCTGCATTTCGTACCGATGCGTTACCCAGACAACACTGTGTCTCCCTCTTTTCGTGACGGAAGGACACCGGACGCGCTGAAACGCGCATGCGTGAAAGTAACGCAGCGCGCGCCTGCGAGTATATGGCAGGAACGGCGCATGGCGTGGCAACGCCGGCGTGACGCAACGAAATGAACTCCGGCGAGCACGCGCACCGCGTCACGTGGAAATGTATTGGCTCCTTGACTGTGGCAAGTAGTCATGTTCTCACATGACACACATCTCATGATTATCATGTTTGCACCAGCCACATACCTTTTTCATCCATTGGCTTCACGTAATACGAAATTTGGCATATGTGAAGCTAGCAAAACGGCCGCGAGCGTGTCATGTGTGTGGCATGTAGTCATGTTGTTACATGACACGCATGTCGTGATTATCATGTTTATATGTGTCATTTACCTATGTCGTCCGTTCACGTCGCGTAATACCGAGTTTGGTACATGTGAAGCTAGCGAAACGGCTGCGAACGCATCATGAGTGTAGAATGTAGTCATGTTGTTACATGACCCGCATCTCATGATTACTATGTTTGCACCAGTCACATAGCCCCGCCATGGTGGTCTAGTGGCTAAGGTACTCGGCTGCTAACCCGCAGGTCGTGGGTTCGAATCCCGGCTGCGGCGGCTGCATTTCCGATGGAGGCGGAAATGTTGTAGGCCCGTGTACTCAGATTTGGGTGCACGTTAAAGAACCCCAGGTGGTCGAAATTTCCATAGCCCTCCACTACGGCATCTCTCATAATCATATGGTGGTTCTGGGACGTTAAACCCCACAAATCAATCAATCAATCAATCACCAGTCACATACCTTCGTCATACATTCACGTACCGCAATACCAAAGTTGGTATATGTGACGCAAGCGAAACGACTGCGAGCGCATCATGAGTGTGGCATGTAGTCATGTTGTTACATGACACGCGTGTCATAATTTTCATTAGGGTCCGTTGGTTGTGTTTGGCATGCAATCATGTCATACCATACTAGTTTTGCAACATGCGATGTTAACAAGACTACCGCAACAGCTGCAGGACCATGAAATGTAAATCATGACATTCATGACATACATGTCATAATTTTCATGTTACGATTAGTCAAATATGTTCTTCATATAGTCATGTTATGCCATACGAAGTTTGGTATTGGTACCATTATTGGAACAGCCAGGGGAGCTAAAAGTCGTCGGGGCCTAGATAGATAGATAGATAGACAGATAGATAGATAGACAGATAAATAGATAGATAGATAGATAGATAGATAGATAGATAGATAGATAGATAGATAGATACGCTTGAAGTTGCCGAAGTTCGCTAAGAAATGCTTCGCATTAAAAAAATGAAGCCCAAATGGGATCAGTCCGCTCGCAGCGCTGTGATCGGTGGTCTACAATGTGTCTACATTCAAAATTTGCACGCGGCTCCACCGGAGCGATGCAGGGGCAAAATTTCCGCTTCCCACGGCTCAAGTGCGCTAATACGATGTGACGTCATTAAGAAGGAAGTTCCTAGCAGACGATGGGACTAGTTGAGTGAGCATTGTGGGCCTGCGGTCACAGTCGGCCTGTTTGCAACTCAGCTGCATAATACGGCACTGACGCACACAAACGTCACCGATCATGCACGCTAGTGAAATATTCGGGTGGCTGTGCAGGTGCGCACAAAATTATTGGGAGCGCCGGAGTGGTGGCCGCTCGTCAGTGAAGCGCGCCGGTGAAAAAGGGTCTGCGCATGTGTGATCCCTCGTTCCTCAGTATATCTAAAACTGGCGTTGCCTTGCTCTAAAGAACAGTGTTGGGTGCCTTTCAGCGATCCAAAAGGGTGCTGTGCGGACGCGGTCTCTCAAACGCCGTGTGCGCGGTGGAACGTATAGGCACGCTTGTCTACGCCTGAATCGGCGTTGCCGTCCTTGAACACGAAATACGTAACTTGATTGCTCATTAGTCACGCAATGAGACCTCGCAGTTAACCTTTGTGGGCAGCATTTGTGGTAGTTGGAATCAGAGAGCAGCTTATTACACCTTCGCAGTTCAATTAGGGACTTAAACGTTAATTATGCAACGAGTAACTCAGAGAAACTCAAGAATTACAAGAATAAAGAAATTACCATAATTTGTTTAAACTTTTAAACGTGGATGTCAGACGCCTTTAATAAACCGCGCTAATGTGAGCTAGTGACTACGTGAATACAATTACGGGTAATTAAAAGCAACTAACTGTTGGGAACGGTTACGGAGATCACTCAATATCAAGACTCCGCGACAAGACTGGTGACGCCAAGTTTGAACTCATTAGTAGTTAACTTAGGTTCATTACCTATTAAGTGTCAGCTAAAAGTAGTGAAATTTAGGCGAATTTGTACTTGAACATAGTGGTATTCAGAGCGCGTAAACAGACAAAAAACGCCCCGCCGTTGTGGTCTATATTGGCTACGGTACTCGGCTGCTGACCCGCTGGTCGCGGGATCGAATCCCAGCTGCGGCGGCCGCATTTCCGATGGAGGCGGAAATGCTGTAGGCCCGTGTGCTCAGATTTGAATGCGTGTTAAAGAACCGCAGGTGGTCAAAATTTCCGAAGCCCTCCACTACTGCGTCTCTCATAATCATATGGTGGTTGTGGGACGTTAAACCCGACATATCAATCAATCATCATCAACAAACAAAAAACGAAAGACAGAGCGCTCCTCTGTATACCCGTGTCTTCCGTTTGTTGTCTGTTTACGAGCTATAAGTACCACTAAGCTGAAAGTATACTTATCTCAGCGTTCATTACGGTCGCGCGCCACAAGGATCACTCGTACGTTTAGAGCTTCCGCTGCACGGAGCGCGAGAGCGCTGTATATTTTACAGGACACGATATACCCTAGATGTGTTATCGCAGTGCCGAGAGGGGTACACCACATGCTTTTTTGCCTGCCTGGAGATACTGCGATGAAAGGCGTGCTTGTTCGGGATGCCGTGCAAGCTCATACCATGGCTGTATTTTTGCGCTGGTGTGCTCACCCGACGAGCAGCCACCGATGCAGAACTCCGAATCATTTTTGCGGACACCACCGTCTCGCGGCACGCGAAGCAGTCCAATGCATGACGTAAGTTTTGCTGGGAGTTTGCCGACAGGCGCACCTGTGCCTGCAGGATCTATCGATGATTGATATGTCGGGTTTAACGTCCGAAAACCACCATATAATATTATGAGAGACGTCGTAGTGGAGGGCTCAGAATTTTTGGACCCCCTGCCTGGGGTTCCTTAACGTGCAGTCGAATCTGAGCACACGGGTTTACAGCATATTCGCCTCCATCGAAAATGCAGCCGCCGCAGCCGAGACTTGGTTCCGCGACCTGCAGGTCAGCAGCCGAGTATCTTAGCTTCTAGACCAGTTCGGCGGGGCCCCTGCAGGATCTAGGTGAATTAGAAGATGAACAGTAGAAACAGGACAGACTGCACCTTCTACAAAAAAAGAAAAAAAAAGTTGTCACCCATCTTTCTAAAGACACTGAGCATACAATGCATTACTAGGTCGGGACCCAAAGCGAAAATCACCAAATATTTGCCATATCGCCATTCTTAAATTTAGGTCATGACGGGCCTCTTAAATTCACCAATTCACCAGTTGAGCGAAAAGTAGCCACCCTCCCCCTTCCCGGTCGCCCCTTGCCTTTGCCGTTGTCTTGTGCGCACGGCTATCTCTCGAAGGCATGCATCGCAAGTTCGGAGTGTTAGAAAAGGGAGCCCACACAGCTGTTCGCACAGATATGACTGCGGTTCCCATGGCTGTCTGCAATAAAAAAAAATAAGGAAAACATTTTCCACGATGGCGAATCAGTGAATGGGATAGCGAAAAATCGGAATTTAATACCTGGGCAATCGCTCTCGTCATCATGAAACTCAACAAAACTCTGGCGATAGGTTCCGGAGGTGGCGAAGTGGTTCTCGTGCTGTCTCTTCAATGAGAAGTGAGCGGTGATAGAACAGCATGCTCGAGGGTAGAGCCCCTGCGACCACTTGATCAGAGTTCTGAGCCGCTGCCAAAGTGACCTAGCCCCCCAATTCCTCCCTGTCCCCTCTCACGACGGAGCCCTCCATTGTCCACATCTCTGCTAGAACCGTGGCAGTGTGCAGCCTTCGCAAGCTCTCGCTCGCGCATGGAACGCACGATCTGTGGGGTGTTATCAATCCGGACGTTTTATGGAACATGACGGCGACGGCGGAAATTCGCCTCGAATGTTTGTATAATTGCTATCGAAAATGAAAAAAAAAGTGTTCGTAGAAACGCAGTGAAATGCTCGCGCAGGAGTGAGGAAATAAAATGTCAACAGGTGCAACACCAAGCAAAATCAATGGGATGCAGGGTCGGACCACTTCTCGAGTGGGCCGAAAGCGCCCGCCTCGCCGAATACTCCGCGTTCCAGAGACAATAGTGCGCTATAGCTGGCCTGCCCAAGTGAACAGTGTCTTTTCATTCCCTTTGCACCATTTATGCCCGCTTCTCTGCTTCCCACTTCCTTTTTGTTCTTTTCGGTCGTTATTATATCATCGGCCTACAAAAGCATTCGTACGGAGAACAGGCCTGGCCATGGCGCTTCGGTAGCATTCAGCGCAGTATGAACGCATAGCCCCGAGCATATTTGTTTCTAGCTCGGCGTTTACATCTGTGCTTCGTCCACTGTGCATGGCAGAGTACGGGCGGACATGCTATAGGCGTAAGTCGCGTCTGGAGATGCAGAGACGGCCGAATCCGACGTTATTTGTCTCGACAGAAGCAAGATGCGCGTGAACGTCCCGAAAGAATCTCAGAAATATGGCGGGATCGACGAAGAAATAACAAAGGCACCAAGCGCGAACTGAAAGCATCACGACGTGAAAAGAAAGCAAGTCGGTGCGGCAGCGAATGCTTTTAGCAGGGACGGCGCAACACGAATATTTGTTGTCAGTGCTGTCTTCCACGCGATGTATGTACTTTTGTGATTACCGCAGCAGCCGCAGAAAGAAGCGCACGGAATAAAAAAAAGTGCGCAGTGTGCCGGAAATAGGCCGTATGAGCGCAGCCGCGACTATCACTCACCAGAAGAATATTCTTGCGAATTTTTTCCAGTCTATACCACGAACGTTCTCACAAAAAAAAAACAGATCCCACGTCTTGTGGAAATCGGTTTCATGCGAAGCGGCCGGCCAGTGATGGTCTTGGTCGCTTTTTTTTCTTCAATTTGAGCAAAGAGTTAGACCATCGACCGACGTGTTTTTGTAAGCGTAGTAGTTGTGTGCACTGTGCACATCATGTGTTTACCAGGAATGTCCACTACAATGGCATATAGAGGGCAACGTTATGGTCTGACGTAACGTCGGAACTTACATTAGAGCACGTACGCCCGTATTATGGAAACGAAGCCCACTTTGCGATGCGACCATGTGATGCCATGCGCAAATTTTGTTAGCGTATTTCTGCGAGGTCGAGTAACACTGGAATATAGCTTGCTGCATCATAGCAATACGAATGTAATTTTTATTTAACTGCTACAAAGGCGGAGTCAGCACTGGAACCACAATGGAAATGATTGATTGATATGTGGGGTTTAACGTCCCAAAACCACCATATGATTATGAGAGACGCCGTAGTGGAGGGCTCCGGAAATTTCGACCACCTGGGGTTCTTTAACGTGCACCCAAATCTGAGCACACGGGCCTACAACATTTCCGCCTCCATCGGAAATGCAGCCGCCGCAGCCGGGATTCGAACCCAACCACAATGGAAATTTACCTTAAATGAAGTCTGCATGATACGAGTAAATATGCAATGTTTATTAAATGAGAATGAAGTTCTTTGTCGGGCCGTGTCAGGCGTCCGTCGGGATCCGTCCACCATCCTCAATCATTGCAACAGCTGCGGACGCGCGCTTATTCTCGCCTTTAGCAACCGGAGCTTCCACCATTTCGACTTAAACGTGACTTGCCCCCACCTCAATGCAGACGCACGTACGAACGCTAAGACGGATGCACGCGCGGACGGACTTGCAGATGGATAGACGGACGCACGGACTCGCAGACGGACGGACGCACGGACGGGCGAACGGAACTACGGGTGGACTGATGGACGCTTTTCCCCACTGATCGTTATGCACTCCGTGGATATGCTGTGATTTTTTAGGGGCGTAGCCATGGGTCGTGCGTCCCCGATGTATGCAGTAATAGCAGTGGGTAGTCTCCTCCCGTTTTGTCCATGGAATGTCTGCTGGATGGCGGTACTTGCATATGATGAATATATGATGAAAAGATGCGAGATGGTGGTACTAGGAGTGTTCATTAGATGGACGGATGGACAGACAGACAGACAGACAGACAGACAGACAGACAGACAGACAGACAGACAGACAGACAGACAGACAGACAGACAGACAGACAGACAGACAGACAGACAGATGGACGGACGGACGTACAGACAAAAAGACAGACAGATGAACGGACGGACGCACGGACTGACGAATGCTTCGCTCCAGTCATCATCATTCACTCCTCGTATATGCTGTTATTTTCTAATGGCTTTAAGCTTTCGTCCACCACACGCAACACTCGTCAATGTCCATTAAGCATATGATAACCTGAATTGTATTTGATAAGAGCACTGTGACGCAGAACTCGCATGATCTGTAATCTGGGCAGGATCTACCCGTCTTTGTACCTGAAACTGATAAAGTACTAGACTCCAAGACTCTCGGATGGAGATTCAATTAGACGAGGCTGAAATGTCAAATACTCGCGTACTTCGATATCGGTCACGTTAAAGAATTTATCCTTATAGCCTCCACTGCGGCTCTTCATAATCCTGTCGTGGTTTGAGCTCCTAAAACCCCAGAAATTATAATTGGCAGTAGCTATTAGGCAACGCCAGGAATATGCAATACCAGGAGCATTTCAAGAGCAATGCCACAACTTTTATGTTACTCACGTGTATCAACGAAAGTCTTCTGAAGAGCGATGTACACATAACCAGAAGTTTTGAACATTGCCTCTGCAGCATCGTCAGAAACTTCACTGCCGAACTTCTGCCTATGTGAGCGAGTAGAAATCAAAAAAGAAATATCAACATAACATTGGTTTACAAAGGATAGATTGATGTGGGCCCCAAGCAGAGCAAGCATTTTCTAAACTTGGGCCGAAAGCATGTTAGATAAGCTAGTAGATTAGCGAAGAAGGAACCAAGAAGCAAGTAATCCAGTTCGATAAGTTTCGGCATGATGTCGTATACCAGTTTGATGAGTTTCGGTAATGATGCTTGTGGTACAGGAAGACGAGAAAATTTCGCTCGAAGTGATGACGCCGAGGTACTTGTGCGTACTGACAGAAAAAATATCATCGTTGCACAGGGCATACAGCGGTGACAGGATATTCTTTCGGTCGATAAAACAAAACAGCGATGTTTAGCAGCGCTTGGTAACACTAGCCGTTCGCTACATTCAGGAGTGTTCTTATACAGGTCCTCTTATCCGCTCGGTGGTCATCATCGTTGCGGTTGGTGCGATACATGATGAAATCACCAGACAACATGTAATATTGTGAACAATATGAGTTTGAACGCACGAGTGTGTGACCAAGAGCCTCAAAATGATAACACAAAAATAAATAAAGAAAATTCACCGAAAACAAGAATGCGTATCAAAATGCTCAGTGAACACCATGTAGATGTAATAAAAGCACGACCTGTGCATAGCGGCTGGCTACGTCACAGCCGATGTTTTTGTAGCTTCATAGCCCATTAGGTCAACTGGTTGTGGATGTGCGCGTTGATGTGAATTCATTTCACCGACAGCAGCCACTAGCGGGTGACACGCTATAACCGGCGTTTTGCAGCAACGATATCGAGGAGGGAGTGCCGACAGCTAGCGTAATCGCCCCGCCCTTTACACTTTGTTTCCTACAGTGGCCGCTGCAAATCAGCCGATGTAGGGTTTGAGGCTATTCGACACGTGTTCGCGTGTTCAAACTCATACTGCTCACGATAGTACATGGTAAATAAGATGCCATCGGAGGGATAATTACATATATGAGAAAAAGCAGGCGTGCCAAGACAATGTCTTGGTGCACTCCAGACCGAACAGGGGTTCTGATGGTAAAGCCATGGCAAGCTTGAGCGAACTGCTGCATGCGAGCAAAATGGAAACAAGAGTACAGTCTAAAACCAAAGTAGTAAACCCACAATCTTACAATTCGAAAGTTGCGAATTCGGAACCCACCGACAAAAATAAAGGCTCTTTCGACCAATTTAAATATTTTCAATTCCCTTCAATATTACTACATCACAGTTAAAGACTATAATGAAAGTTCCGATTGATTACCGGCAACCATTATTCGTTTTGGATGGACGCACAAAGACAGACGGACCGACAGATAGATATATAGATAGACAGATTAGATAGATAGATAGATAGATAGATTGATAGATAGATAGATAGATAGATAGATAGATAGACAGATAGATAAATAGACAGACAGATAGCAATAGCTTAAGCGCCATTGATTGAAAAATGAATGCTTCACATATAGAAAGAAAAATGTACACCGTAAAATACCGAATTGAGTTGCACAAGTACAAGCAATAACACGTGCGAGACAGGATATACTGAACTTTAGTAGTCGATATCACGTTTTACCAGAAGTGGAACTAAACAAGGCAGCACTTTTCCAGAAAAGTAACCTGACGTAAATGCTAAAAAAATACTGAAGGAAAGAGAAAAAAAAAAGGCGTCGCAGCTCTTAAGCTATCGTAGCATGGTACGGCTCCAAAGCAAATAAGCCAGATTTGCGAAGAACAGTGACATAATATAGGAGGAAAAAGATGTCGTACAATGGTGACTTACAGACCACCTCTGGGGACGAATAAAAAATGTGCCGAGTTGTGTCACCTCTCGGCAAAGCGAGTTGTTTATATAGTGTACGGGGCTTCAAGGAAGCGTGCAGTAATTTACAGGCAGAACCGACAAACTTTTCTCGGGGAAGACGTTGGGCAAAACAGTGTGACTAGTTTGTAGAAAGCTCTCCATTTACTTTTAGCTTTCTTCGCATCGCAGATGAGACTGCAACTAGACAGGAAGTATGCTCTGCTGTTTGATTTCCTCGCTCCTCACGAACACGCGCAAACTTTACGCGGAAGAACAACAATTAGGGCTCAAGGAAGCACAGTCCCGCTTGTGTTTATTTTCGATTTCTTTTCATCGCTGCCTTCGCACGAGTACAACGGAGGCTGTTGTTGCTTCTCCTGCCTTCCTCAGGCTCATTTGTTCAACAATCATGATAAAGAAGGTTATTTTTTATGGCGCTTAATTAAAGAAGATGGGACAACTTTTATAGGTTCCTTCGGAGGCCACGTTTCAATTCTGGGCAGCATCGTAGACAGTCCAGGCAGCATTGAGCCCGAGGCGTTTGAACGTTGCCACGCGTCTGAATGACGTGGGTGCGACGTGGCGTCACCTTGCGTTGACAATAGAAAGCAAATTAACTTCTCTCAAATTGAAATCAACAAGAAATCGACCGTAGCTTACATCGAGCGTGTTGCAGAACATCTGCTCACGTGCGAAAGACAGCACCAGCGATACCAGAGCCTTCCGCTCAGCCGCCATTCTGTATATGGACAGAGTGGACATCGTCTATGACATGGCCTTCGCGATGATTTAGTAATCTACGGCGAGTACTGAAATACGCCCAAATTGAGAGCATCATCATTCTTAGCCTATCCAAATGCAGGACTAAGTCCTCTTCGAATGATGTCCAAATCACCCTTTGATGTTATGCGAGCTGATTCTACCGTATTCCCGCGAGCTTCTCAATTTCAGCTCGCTATCAAACACGCCGCCGTCCTCAGTGGCGTTTTTCATAACGTTTTTTATCAGTTCCGTTGCTAATCGACCGGTGGTTTTCTGTCCTAGACAGAGAACGACCGGCAGGACTAACCCATCGACCTGATATTCGCTACCCCCGTCTGTGAGCGGTCTTCCCGTCTCTCAATGTCAAGCCTCACACAGTGGCGAGCAATGCAACTGAAATGCCACCCAGAAGGGCCCTTAGATTACGGAAGCGATAGCCTGCGTCGCAAAAACTTAAAATGAGTGGGTGCTGTGGCTAGTTTTCATACTGAATTGTATTACTGTTATGTTGTGTTCATATCTCCATAATAGATCTCTAATGAACTTTCATGACTACCTTGTTTTGAATTCAAATCTTGCAATTTTGATGTCCCAACGTAGCCTTGAAGGACGTCTTGGATAGTTGCCTGTTTTTAAAGTACACAGACACACTGACACTGTTTTATAAATGATTTTTAAATGTTTGCCATGAGTCCACTAGTGAGGCTAGCCAGCACTACGAATATTAGGTGGTACAAAAAAAAACAACCGTTTACCGTGGTTTTGTGGTTATGGTGCTAAAATGCTGACCCGAAATTCGCTGGATGGAATGCCAGCCACGGTGCCAACATTTTCGATGTAGGTAAAAATGCTATAGAGGCCCGTTTGGTTAGTTTTATGTGTATACTAAACAGCTCCAGGTGGTCAAATTTTCTGGTGCGATTCACTACTGCGTCCCCCTAGTCAGGTCGTGGCTATAGGACGTTCACCCTGAAGTAAACTAATTATTATGGTTATTACAAGATATCCATGCAATTTGACTGGGGAAACTCCAGCACAACTGGTTGAGCACCGCGCAAGCGAGATGGATGTCGGGGGCTCGGCTCCTGCAGGTGTTTAAATTAATTTCCCTTTGTCTCACTATTGCTACGCATAAAGAGAATACAAAAAACATCCTCTAAGCTTTCATGGGCTGCTTTGCTTGATACGGCCAGACCTTCAGCGCTACTCGTTCCACCTAAGAACCTGGACGCACCGGAATAACCTGAGAGCTGAAGGATCACCAATTTTTCTCAAAACGTGTTTCTATTTGTTTGTTCCTGTCACGTCACTTGAATATATGATGCCTTTCAGTGGAAGCTTCTTAGAGGAAGAAAGTAGGTGGAGGTGCTATGTGTCGACCTTCTCCCAGCGCTCTCCATGTGATGAGTCGTCCAGGTTGCTGGTGTGGTAAAGACGCCACTTTTGCAGGTTAAGGGAGGCTAAGCGTATGTAGGGTGATGGGGAAGGGGACGAATGAGAGGTGACGAGGAGGGTGATAATTCTGGCGTGATATTCGCTGGCTTTAAATGGACGCTAAAGACAATTATTAAGTCGACGTTGATTGTTGAAATAGCGGTCCAGAAACCTCATAGTGTTACTTTTGTGCCAACAAAGGGCCTATTTTGAAATAAAATAACGTTTTAGTGATCCGCATCGGGTTAGCGCACTTCAAGTTACCCGCCTCAAGGAGCGGACTGAACGGGCCGATTCACGTCACTGTTGCCATGCACAACGTTGACCGGCTTTACTGCGCTATAGTAGCAGCAGACTAAAAGCAGCGGGGGCCACAGCAGCAACAACGACCATCCATCAATTTCCAGCCATTTGCTTCGAGAATGCAGACGTTGTTTGTTTCAACTGCGCCCCGCTGGATGACACTACCTGTCCCGTGTAACCACGCGAAAATGAATTTTTTGAACAATTCGCGCCATTGCCCATAGTAACGTCTGGCGGTTCTTTTTTCCATGAATCAAACAGAAAAGAACAAGCGGCATTTAATTGCGTCTCTTGATGTACGGAAGGCCCTTTATTTAGTGCAGTTAGATCGATTACTAGCGATTTTTTGCAGGTGGTCCATCTGATGTCATCGGGATTATTTTGAAAATGTCGTACCGTGGCGCTTGTGTTCTTGTTCATTCACCCCAATTTCTCGGTAATTAGGGTAGTGCTGTTGATAGTATTATCGTTTTAGATGTTGTCATACATTGAGCTTTCACTCTGACGTAAATTGTTATTTGACTTTAGTGTCCTTTTAAAACTTTAAGAAAAATATATTAGGGGTGAAACACCCTATGGTTTACGGCAGTCCCCCGTCCCTCCGACGTAGACAGTACAGGATATCCACAGACAGACAGACAGACAGACAGACAGACAGACAGACAGACAGACAGACAGACAGACAGACAGACAGACAGACAGACAGACAGACAGACGGAAGTTTAGGATCACGTACCTCGAAAACCTGGTTGTGGTTGAAGGTGCAGTGCAGCAGGTCTGGTTGTGCGGCCGCAGGGAGACTACGTAGGGCAGTGGTGGCTCACTTTGGTACAAGTATGCTTCAATGTTTCGTCCGCCCTGCATGCAGTGGGAGAAGATGCACGGCTCAGGGCAACATTCGACGTGGAACGAAGGCAGAAGGACCGCTCGCTTCTAGAGAGACCCTGGTCCGGCTTCAGAGTAACCGGTTACGATCTGGCCACACCTTGGTCAGCGTGAAAGTTCAGCAGTCTTAATATGTACCGTCTAGCAGCTGAGGTGCCGAGCAAGAAGCAATAGAACCGACCACAGACAGAGCGTGATTTGACCCATCCCGATGTCGTATATGCCGTGTGCCGGGCGTTAGCCAAACAAGAATGGGGATATGCGCATGCTAGAGCTTGAAATAACAATACTTACTGGTGTTTAACGTCTTAAACCTCAATACAATCAGGAGGGACGCCGAAGTGGAGAACTCCGGAAACTTAGACCCCCCGTGGTTCTTCAAATGGACTTAAATCCAAGTACGCGATCCTTAAGGCGTGATATAGGCCTGTCCAGGAGACTCTCAAAGAATGGGGGGGGGGAGACTTGTGACTCTGTGGGTGTGTCAGGCAAGGTAGAGTAGCTTAGAAAGTTCGAGAGCTTGCTTAGAAGCCAATAACTGTATCTTGCGTGAAGCCGGGGCACGCAGAGCCCTATAGACAGACGGGATTCTACAGTGTGGTGGACAAATATGGGATAGTACATTTGTGCTAGCGTGACCCGGGTTAACGAAATGAAACGTCACTATAACTTTCGAGTGTTCCTGTCACGTAACTCTTTCTGTTGCATGAACTGATCTTTCAGGTAAGCTAACGCCTTTTCAAAAAGAAAACATTCTGTGCACTGTGCAGATATTCATGGTTTATTCCGGCGTGCTTGCAAGGTTTTTGCAGCACATTATGCATGCACTCTCTTCAAATGTCCCTTTTTTCATCTAGGCTTTTTATTTATTTATACAAAGACTATAGCACCTGTTCGAAAAAAAGTTGTACTTTAAGGTAAAACGTGAATGTACTCCCCGTGATAATGAAAGAACGATTTGCGTGTATTGCGAAGCTGCACAAAAATTGGTCAGATCTCGTAAGGCAAAATTTCAGTTGAAGTGGAAGTGAGACTGGAGCGATTGTCGGCAGATTGAACTGGTCGGCGCCGTTCCAATTGAAGGCTTTTACCTTTACAGTATAAGCGCTCTGCTACGAATTGGGAAGTCTATAGTGTTGCTTTGCTCTAGATTTATTCAAAGGCTGGAAGCCCAACACTCTGGTGCGCTGAACAGTTATTGAACAGCTCTGCCACTGGAGGCAACCATTTTAGGTCACAGGGAACTGCAGTTTTATATTCACATACAGAATTTCCCTGCTCATTTAAAATGAACTCTGTTTTTCTAGAGCGTAGCGTTTATAAGCACCTTCCTGCGTTTTAACATCCCTGTTCTTCCTCCTTCCTTCTTCTTTGTCCTCCTGCGTTTCGTCCCATAATGACAATTGGTCTAATGCTTCCCACCCACCTCAAAGTCCTCGACCATAATTCATTATTATTATCATCCACATGCGTAATCAACAAAAAATGCACATAATTATACCTTGCAGATGTTCAGCACGTACCTGGCTTCTCTGCAGAATGAGGAACTTTATGCGTACTGAGCGCTGTCCTACTTCACCAAAATTATGATTTACGGCGCAGCCGATACCTCGCGGAGAGTCATGACTTCAGAGAGAGTAAGGCATTTAGCTGGGCTCGTTGGTATTGACTGGATGCTTTAATATTACTAGCAAATACGCAGAAGGACAGAGAAAGAGACGGGACGACTGCTAGATTTCAAATGATGTTTAATCACGGCACACAAGCAGGTGCCACGTCACAAAGTATTTTCAAAATGAGTTTCACCTCCGCCTATCTCTGACGCCCACGCACACGTGGTCTTTGCTGGAATAGATTGTCGAAATCTTTTTTTTTGAAATATTAATTTTGAGAGCCTCCGCAATCTCCCTTTACCTTTCTTGCCCTTCAAAGTGAATCACAAAAATAGCGGGTCACATTATAGGACGCATGACGCTCGAGTCGGACCACCATCCGAGGCATTGTCGAAAAAATAATTGGACTATCTGCACCAGCGAACAACCACGTACTACGTGCGGCAAGAATTGATAGGCGGCGGTGGTAGGATTCATTTTGAGTATACTTTGTCTCTGACACGGCGATGACTAGACATGAAGAGTGAGTGGTTCTTTATGGCAACAAGCGCACCATTCTGGAATGTCACCCATGTTTTTATTTTTTTGTATTTGGCACAAATTTATGACTTACAAAAAATGCTACAGCTCTTAATCTTCTCAGTTTCTTCTTAGCGGGTTTTATGACTCGCCGCTGAGCATCAAATACTCAAAGAATAGATTGGCACCCAATACCTGCATTGCTGTTGCCGTTCACTTAAATACCTCGAAGAGACAGAAGGAGATGATTGTATAGCGTGAAACTCGAATAGACAGGCGGGAATAGGAAAGCGTGCCTCTTACTCCTTCCAATATCTTCTTCGGTGAGTACCAAATCAACCAAGAAAAAGGCGTTTGTGGAGTGAAAGAGCGTTATCAAAGCAGCTAAGTCACAAATAAAACAGATTAAATGTGGCCACGTATTGTCCGCTATTGGCCACGCAACGCTAGTTTAATAAATCTGGCTCATTTTGATTCACACAGGTGCAGCATTTGATGTATTTACCATTCTCATCTGCTTTTTTTTTAAAAAGCCCACGTTACAATCAGCAACTCACCCAATTTGACTGCAAACGTTTTAAAAGTGAAAGAAACTTCGACGCGCTTCACATTCCCCAGAATTTAAGCCCACTTTTGGTTTCTGGATCTGACTCATTTGATAAAAAAATCAAAGCCGCTCCACTAATGAGGAACTTTGCTCATCTCATTTCAGTCTGCTTCGCGCCCGCATGGCTAGTCACTAGTGCTTCTCTTTATTGCGGAGGAATTCGTGTCGTGGAAATTTTGCCGCATTCGCTTATTTCATTAGAACGGCGGCCCTGCGTCAGCTTATGGTATCGCCGTAACCACGTAACTGCCTCGCTAATTAGGCAGCATTTGACACCCAATTACATAGCCACGTAATTGAACGCCAAGTGCTGGAATCGAGTGCCCCTGGTGCGTGACATACACTTGACATTCCAAGCACTTCGTGAAGGTGTATGTGAATTGCAAAACTGAGGCGACTCGTCTGGATGAGATGATGTGAGACTGGAATGTGATCGAAACTGAAGCAGAACTTTGCCATTCGTGACGTTCATTCATGCACGAAATGTGGTCTTGAAAGCCTTACAACTTCTTCGCTCTCTTGTAGTTTTCTAGTTACAACTGCCAACAAAATACCGTGTGAATGTGCATCTTTGAGGTACATGTCACTCACATAAAGCGTCAGGGATGAGTTCAAGCACTACCTATTGCTTGATATTGCAACTAAAAAAAGGCTGCCATGTAGTGCAATGTGTTTGCATATTTCGATATAAGAAGTTCACAGGATGCTTGATGTACTCGCTTGCCCAGAGTCTGCGCAGAAAACGAGAGCGGAGCAAACTGCTCCAAGATCGATAGGCTTCTTTTGTGGAAGCGAGGACGTTATGGGAGTCTGCAGCGCTTCGTCTTCATCGGAATGTGCTTTCCCCGGTGCCGCCCCATAGGGCGATGCGGGTACGTGAGAGAGAAGCCGATGAAAAACAGCCCTTCATATGAGCTGGGCGGCCGCTTCGCCAGCAGCACCTCCGGGCGATCGGGGTTTTCCGGGGCCGCTGCCTCCTTCTTTCTCACCGTTTTTCGGTTGAGACGAGACAACGGAAGAGTGCGAGGAGTTGAGAGAGTGCAGGTTTTCGATTCAATATTGACCGAATGCTTTGGGCTGCGTGCTTCGCTTATTGCTGACTAAATGTTTGTTACGTTATGCTCGCAATTCTGCCCCCTTAGTTCATGTAGACGTGCAAGAAAGGGTGTAGCAGCATTTTGTTAATTATACTAATTATATTAACAGCATCTGGGCTTTTACGTGCTCCGCAAATTTCGACCACCTGGTGTCCTTTAAAGTGCACTGACATCGAACAATGCACGGTCCTCTACCGACGCGCTTCCGCCGAAATGTGACTGGTGCCGTCGGGATGTTCCGATCTATCTCTGTGCCTTGTATGCTGGAACGATTAAGTCCGATGCATTTGTTAGTGTACCAGGGGTCAGCCTCATTTCGTAATTTTGTCTTGGTGAATTTGATTTGAAGGTAACTTATTCTGAGAACACACTGGCGAGCAACGCACACACACAGTGAGAGGGAGAGATTCAGGCACAAGTGCGCCAACACTCGAAAGAAGATGCATTGAAGAAGATTCACACGCACCAAGGCACACACAAAGAAGGGAGGCTTAGAAGGTTCAAGAGAAAACAAAACATTAAGCGTGACCAGAAGTGTTGCGAGCTTAAGATTTCTCAGAACATAATTAGGTAGTGAATAAAAGGTGCGTCAGAGAGGCCGGCCTTCAGCAGTAATTTAAATGCGCATGCATGAGAGAGGCTATATTAAAGCACAAATATTTGTAATTACCACTACAGCCATGCATCTTGCTCTCGGCAAGGATGGCTTCCTGGAATCGTGAACATTTCTGTCTTCGTTGCGCTTGCTGAACGAGGCCTGTGCTGCGGAACGCCTGCCTTTTATCTAGAACAAGCGCAATAAAAATTAGTTCGAAGTCATTCGCGATACACTGCTCAGATTACTAGTGGCACTGTAGGTGCTCATGTGTAATTTATTCTTTTGTTTCTTCTCAATTGCGCTTTTCGAGATGAATGATAATGCCACTGCCATGAATTGAGGGAACTTGGAGAAGACATTCGTCTTTGAGCAGCCATTGTTCCCCCGCCGTGTAGCTGCCTTTGTCTTCGGACATAATAATGGCTTCTGCACTGCACTAAATGGAGAGATCTTGATATTTCTTAGTAACTGACTTTATCATTTCAAATTTTTTTTCTCTGAGAACTGGTGAGTTCATATTGTGTAGCGACTCGCAACTCTTCAAATTACCGGAGAACCTCTCATTTCACTTAGCCACTGCTCTTTTGTGAGCGCAGGTGAGAAATTACTGTCGATTTTTCAGCAAATGGTCGCAGTTCGGGAGGGAGAGATTAAAAACTAGGCGATCAGCTAAGGCTGGCCGGTCATGAGGGGACAAGAACGCGGCCCGGCCTCAAGGTGTCCATCACTAAGGACGCCTCTCGCGAGCTATCTCCTTGAATATTCATTCGGTCTCCCTCCCGGCATCGCTATCGATTGAGCCGTACGACGTCATCCGGCGAGCGTCCACGTCCGTTAGGTTGCATATTTCGCGGATGGAAAGGGCAGGTGTAAAAATGCCTTGTGCGTGCAGTGGCGGTCAGAATTTTAGAGACCGCGGAAGCGCGTGGCAAAATTTATGGCAAACTGCACCGCGGGTGCCTTCGGACGGCTGCCTGAGGATCTCGATATCGTGCAATGCGCACGGCGTCCTTTTTTATCTGTCACCCTGCTCGTTCGCTACCATCGAGTGCGCACGCACCAGAATACCACCGAAAGCACAATGTCACTTGTGCAGACTCCATGGAAGCATCATCGAGTGATGATGCCATTGTGATGGAAATACGCAAATGGGCTGGCAGCGCTCGCTGCACGCTTCGGTCCCCGACGCTCTGCGATGCGGTTAACAAGCTTTGCGTCAGTTTTTCTAAAATAGACACAATGTGATTGCCATGCAGTATGCCAGGGTTCGATTCCTGCTGAGAATTTAAATTCAAAGCATTTCTTAGCGGACGGCAGGCACCTTGGAGCGTTCCTCTCAACTTACCCCTTTTTCGCAGAAGGGTATCTTGAAAGGCCAGTAGGTTTATGATGCTGAGGGAAACGGCGCAAAAAAAGGGACCGAGAAAAAATGAACACACGACGGAAGCACTGACGAACGACTGTGTGTAAATTTATTGCACCTGGAAATATATAGCTGAAAACACAAAACAAGAAAATAAGGAACATCACGGGCACATAAGGACGGAAAGCAAAACGAATCTGCCACGAGTCGAAATGTCGAAGTTTACCACTCAAAAACATTATCTCTTTTTTCAGGAGAGCGAGTGAAGGCTCGCTGACGCACATGCTTCCTTTCGTCTTGATATGTAAAGCTTCGTTAATCTCGTGCTCTGTCTCGTTACGATATTTTCAGAGTATCTCGCATTCACGAAAGAGCGGGGCGCAGCCGCACAAGGAGCGATGGGCTGCCAAGATGGCGCTTGTTGAAGTCCTGAGATTATTTGCGTGCTCTCTCAGGTGATCGTAGCGACCATTGTGACCAGTATAGGACCGACCCCAGGACCCATTTATCGGCGGCCTGCGTCTGGGTGCTTTCGTGATCGCATCCTTGAGTTTCTTCTTGTTCCTCCATGTGTGCCGCACAGCTTGTTGCGAACGCTCCAAAGCGTACATTTGGAGAGCCGGATCTAGTCTAGCTGCTTATCACCTTTTTCTACCACCCTTCCTCATCGTCTTGGTGAAAAATAAAGGATATGTTATTTATATTAGTAATATTAAAACTTGAGGCAGCCCAAAATAAGTAGGACAGAGTAAGATGGTTTCAAGAATGTGTCTCGCTGGTCACAACATCAATATCATGAAAATTCCATCACGCACGTCGTCAGACTCTTTTCTTCAGAAATGTTTGGCACATGCCCATATACCACACGCTGTGGTATGCAGGTATGCGCCACAGGTGATTGACAATTTATATGTATTCAGGAATGGCGAGAACAGAGAGTGGTAAATTAAATGCAAGAACGATAAGAAAAATGGGTCTCGGCAGCATTGAATTATATGTGGGGTTTAACGTCCCAAAACCACCTTATGATTATGAGGGACGCCGTAGTGGAGGGCTCTGGAAATGACGACCACCTGAGGTTCTTCAACGTGCGCCCAAATCTGAGCACACGGGCCTACAACATTTCCGCCTCCATCGGAAATGCAGCCGCCGCAGCCGGGATTCGATCCCGCGATCTGCGGGTCAGCAGCCGAGTACCTTAGCCACTAGACCACCGTGGCGGGGCTCGGCAGCATTGACCCGACGAATGTAAAGTATATATGTTATAGTCCCAGACGGAATCGAACCCAAGCATTCTGTGTGGCAATCAAGTATTTTACCACAGAGCCACACCAAGTCTCAAAATTGCTTTGGAAAAAGACCCTATATATGTAGACTGTATGTTGGTGAAATGTCAATAGTAGTTACAGACCTGGCTTTCTAATTGCATTAACATTACAAGTGTACTCCTATGACAGAGGTGGACAGAGGCTTGATGTTGGGCTTAAGTAAATTGTATACTTAAGCGTCATCCACTGAAGTTGATATAAGTAGCACTAGCCAGGGCTGTCGTTCTCGAAAGCAGAAGCGCTACATATCAGCTTACCGCTTCCAATTTTGGTAATACCGATGTCACTGTTGGCATCGTTACGCAACTGTAAACCAGTTGCATAAAATATATGTGACTGTTCAACATATTTGTGCGTAGAGGATTTGTACATATTGGCATTATTTAACGTTTCATTCAATTAAAATTGCAACACAGTGCCATTCCCTGCGCGTGTTCCGCATAATATCGATTCCCATGGTACATGGGATTTGCCGAACTTCTCACTCTCATTCTTTGCATTCGTCGGGTAAATGCAGGTCCGCATTTCTTTGACGCTCTGACATTTAAATATCCTGGGTAGATATAAACTGCAAATCCTGTGTGGCATACCCGCATGCCATGCCCGTGGTATAAAGGTATAATGGCATATGTTGCGCAAAGTAGCGCTGCAAGGGGGACACTCACGAAGGCGAAAAAAACAAAAACAGCCAAAGCTTGTGGGTGCAAACCATCAACTGTTAATATTTCGAAGTGGGGTGGCTCCACTTCGGGCCACCTCACCGAAGAAGGAAAAGGTACGAGTAAAGGGGTGAAAGTGTAAAGAAAACAAAAGTGAAAAGAAAAATTGCACCCGTGTCTGCATGTTACACCGCAAATGTCGTCGAAAGACGATAGTCTTGCGTCTGGAGAGAGGGAACAAAACGTTTGTTTGATGTTTTGCGCGATAAAATCGGTGAATGGTATTCTGGAGGCTTAGCGTTAGAGTGCCTTGAGCGTGAAGCGGAGGTGAACGAGCGCATCAAGTCACGTCACGCGTAAGACATGAGCGATATGCGGCAGTTATCCTAGAAAACGCCCCAACGTGGTGGTCTAGATGCTAAGGTACTCGGCTGCTGACCCACAGGTAGCGGGATCGAATCCCGGCTGCGGCGGCTGCATTTCCTATGGAGGCGGAAATGTAGGCTCGTGTGCTCAGATTTGGGTGTACGTTAAAGAACCCCAGGTGGTCTAAATTTCCGGAGCCCTCCACTACGTTGTCTCTCATAATCATATGGTGGTTTTGGGACGTCAAACCCAGTATATCAATCAATCAATCAATCAATCAATCAATCAATCAATCAATCAATCAATCAATCAATCAATCAATCAGTTGTCCTGGAAAATGGGGCGTGCGCCGTGTGTGCCCGTCTCTGGAATGATAAGGTGTGGAGCGCTAGGTGACGGGTAGGTGCCACCACCGTATCGTCTTAGCAAAGCATTGGAAACACTTGCCGTTTCGTGCAAGCGATGCATGGCCAGCGCAGCGTTATAAAGGCTAAGATGCTTAAAATTACCCAAGTATGCCTTTTCTAGTAGAAAAATTACACATACATAATATTGACGTGCTGTTATGGTGCCTCAGATATCCGCAATAATTGTTTTGAAAATCGCCCAAGTATGAACGCTGAACCTTGAGCAATATTGGTGGGCGCTGCGGATAAAGTTGGCCGCTTGGAGTATCGTTTGGTAACTTTGGTGCCGTTTTGAGAACCGTCAAGGGTGGACAAACAGAGAGACCAAAATTTTTGCGTGGAAGGTCCCCAAGAAAGACTATCGTCTGTAAAACAGATTAGACACGTGAAACAGCAATCAAGCCAATGTTGCACATGTCGACGCTGCGCAGTGTTTTTCAGCTGCCCCCGAGGCCGTAAATTTTGTGAAAAGAACTTTTTAACGCTATCACGTAAAAAATTGGAAAGCACATGATTAGGTATTCCAACCTGCGCCCCTCATTGCGAAGCGAGCTGCCTTAGACAGTTACGCTATGCGTCACTCATTTCCAGGATACTAACGATAGAATACAAGCGCGCGTGTCGTAAGGTGAAACTCGCAGGACGCCATACGGGATGAAATGGGAATGAAACGCGGGTCATGCTACATCTTTGCCCACGCCGTGTTTGCGTCGTATCGCTGGCAATCCAGGCTAGTTTTCGATAATGGGGTTTTAACGCCCTTCCACTCGCGGCCAGGTGAGATGGTCAAAGAAAAAGTAGGGCACCCCGTGACTCATGGCAGCGCGAGCTGGTGAAAGAGAGAGAGATAGAGGTTCTGGAAAAGAAAAGACGCAACTTTTGCAGCCCTCATTGGGACCACGGCTCAGTGCCTGTAAGGGGGGTGGGGGTGGAAAAGAGAGCATTAAAGATTCGGAGAAGAGAGAAGAAGAAAGGATATGGCGTCCAAGACCAAGGATGTGGCGCGTGGCTTCTATAGCCGGTTGTCTAGTCCAGTGTCCTCAAGGAAGCAAAGAACCACCTCGAAGACCTGGGTGTGGTGCCATGCAGGAAAAAGAAGGTCCCTATGTGTGGCCACGGGCAGACCATGGCGACGGAGTGCGGCGAGCAAGACGCCGCGTTCTGTGCGAAGTGCTGGGCAAACACGCAACAGGTGCACGTTGGTTTCATCTGCCCAGCAAGCAGTGCACGCAGGGTACGAGGCTCTGCCAAGCCGATGACGCCGGGTGGCAGGCCAGGAGTAGCCGATGCGTAAGCGAAGTAGCAAGGACCTCTCCCTCCTGGTGGAACCCCGGTCAGGCAGCCGGGTTGGTGGCTCTATCCTTGCTACACGATCGTCAGGGTGGCAGTGTAGCAACAGCCTCCTCAATGTGAGTCTCAAAAGGTCTGAGGCGACCACGGTATGGCACACAGGGACGGTGGAGTGATGTGCTCCTTTTGCCAGGGCGTAAGCCTGCTTGTTTCCCTGGATTCCCACATGAGGAAGGACCCAGTGCAGCAGAAAAACATCAACGACACTGGCAAGGAGGGCATGCAATTCGGTGACGAGCATCTGCGTTGCGAAGCCTGCTCGCTCCGACTTAGCCAAGGCCAGCAACGCAGCTCTTGAGTCGCACGCGACAGCCATGGAGCACGTTGGGGGGGTTTGCTGCTAGGAGGACAACTGCTAGGTGGAGACCAGCCGTCTCTGCAGCAGTAGAGCAGGCCCCAAAAGGCAGACAGCAGGAGGCCGTCCAACCAAGTGCTGGCATAATGCAGGAAGCTGTGGGCGAGCCTGTGTCTGGGATGATGAGGCCATTTGTGTACGCCATAAGCCTTCCAGCCAGCTCTTCCTCTATCTTCGAGGCAGATGACTGCTTGAGGGCGCAAGTGAGTGAGCGACGCTTGGAGAGCCCTCCCAGACCAATGTTGATAGCCAGTAGTTTTTTTGTTGGCGGGGGAAGAGGGACAGCTGGAGGCACCGGTCCCACAGCTGCTTGATAGATGTGCAGCAGCTCGCCCATCCGAGCTTCTGGTCGACTTTGCAGCTGGGCAAGAAGGGGGTACCCATCAGGCACTTGTGCTAGCCGATCAATGTGTAGAAGCCCATGCTGCTGCAGGAGCAGACAGAGAGGCCAGATACCCGCCTCTACCAGGGTGGCTGCGACTTGAGAGGACCGCGGCAGGCCGAGGACACAGCGAATGAAGCCCCTATGCGATAACTCGAGGCGCTCTAAAAGCCACCGATTAACTGATACCACGGGAAATTCGTACAGCAGCCATAATGTTGCTGCTGTTGTGTAAAGACGAAAAGCCCAGGATGGTGAGCTACCACGGCCTCTTAAGAAGATGCCCTTTACCACCTTCTGGGTTCTCTTCACCATGCATATGGCTTCCTTGAATATTGGAGTCCAGGACAGCCGATGGTCGATGCGAAGCCCGAGATGGGTCACTGAACTCTCGCACGGTATTGTGGTGCCCTCGATGGTCAGAGAGGCCACTCTACTCCGTATTATTTGTCTGGGGAGCACAAGAAGTGCCTTCGTTGTTGTCAGAGAGACAGCCAGACCTGCAGATGCAACATGGCCGACTTCAGCATTCAGTGCATTCTGCAGGAAAGATCGGACAGTTCACAAATTCTTGCTAGGGCCCCAATTCCACAAGGCGACGTCGTCAGCGTATATGAAACATTGGACTTGGTAGCGCTTGCTGGAAGGAATGACTTCTGGCAGGCGTGCCAATGCGATTTTAAATAAGAAAGGACTCCGTACAGAACCTTGTGGCTCCCCTGTCGGTACCGGTCGTGGAGAGCTGAGCACGTGGGTGACCCTCACGCGGAAAAATCGGCCAGGCAGAAAGCCCTGTACAAAGCACAGCATGCGACCCTGCACACCCAGGGCTGCTAGTGCCTGCATGACTGCCAGGTGCGCCAGGCCATCAAAGGCATTCCGCACGTCCAAGAGCACTAAAAGGGCTGCCCCTGGCCTGCTTCTTGCATGCTCAAGTGCCGAGACGACGTCAGTAAGCAAATATGCTGTGCAGCGGTGGTGCCGGAATCCACTCTGCTGCTCGAGAAAGTAGTACAGTGCCCTAGCAATCCACTCGAGGCAGGCCAAGACCACTGCTTCCATCACCTTGCAAGCGGCTGAGGTAAGAGAGACAGGCCCGTACGATGAAGGGGTCAACGCTGGCTTATGCGATTTTAAGATCTGTATGATGATTGCAGTAATCCAGGACTCTGGTAGCTGTCCACTGTTCCAGATTTCATTGAAGTAGTCAAGCAGCTGGGCCTTCTCCCCGTCTGTCAGGTTGTGGAACATCTGGAACGTAATTCCATCCGCTCCCGGTGTGCTTCGCTGCTTCGAGTGGATGAGAGACGCGTTCAGTTCATGGGGCAGGAATGATTCGTTGCACAGGCCTACCACTCTCTCAATGGTAAAGGCAGGTTGATGTAGGTGGGGTACACATACTGGTCTATCAAAGAGCCGGGCCTCTGCTGCTAGTCCTGGTGATATCGTTGCACATTGACTCACCATGAGGTCCGCCAGAGTGAGCTCCGTGAGATCCAGAGAGATGGCCACGGCCAGTATAGGCTGACGGATGGCTTGCCCGCGCTGCAGTGGTCGCAAAAGCTGCCATGAAGTTGAACTGCGTCGAGAGCTGGAGATGATACTGCAGACACCCTACCAGCTCCGTTTCCATCGACGGTTTGTGTGCTGTCTACAGATGGCGTCCAGCCGCCTGAAAGCTGTCCAATCTTCTGCCGTGTAACTGCGGATGGCATGGTGCTCGACCCTTCTTCGCGTGGCCCACAACTGTAGCTGCTTGAGGTCAGGAACGGGACGTCCGGGTTTGGTTCTCGATACGACGATAGCCGCTTTAGCACTGTCGATTATATGCTGCAGGAAGTCTTCCTCCGCAGGAATTGCACTGAGTCGTCGAAACAAGCTTCAATTGAACGTAGTGCAAACTTGGCTCCTGGGGAGGGAGCAGTGTTGGTGTTCAGGAAAATCGGAAAGTGATGTGATCCCCAGGTGTCTGGACTGATCGACTAGGTGCACGCACAACGTTTTGTTGCGACAATAATGTCTATAGTAGTACGCACGCCGCTGCGCACAAAGGCGGGCTCCCCGGGGTTCAAAATCTTGAGGCCTGCTCAAAGGGTGACATCCGCAGTGGCTCAGCTCCGAGCACAACTGCTGTCTCCACCCCAAGCAGTATGGTGACCATTCAAGTCACCGCAGAGGAGAAAATTACGGCCCAGGTGAGCTAGTGGGAATGGTTTGACTCTTGAAAGTTTATGTCACAGCAGGGAAGAAATGAAATGAATGAACCAGAATCACAATATATGTATACGCTACACAATGACCACAATTGACACCAGCAGGAGACGCAAGCCATGGATTCACGTGCGCCTGCCAAGCGCCGTCTTCATTTCCTTCTCTTGAGGTGGCGCACTCTCAGCCTTCGTTCATCGCTCAAAGGAGGGAACTGAGGAGAAAATGCGAGTAAAATGACTTTAAATGCTGATTGATATGTGGGGTTTAACGTCTAAAAATTGCCGTATGATTATGAGACACCATAGTGTAGGGCTCCGGAAATTTCGACCACCTGGGGTTCTTTAAAGTGCATCCGAATCCGAGCACACGGGGCTAGAACATTTCCGCCTCCATCGAAAATGCAGCCGCCGCTGCCAGCATTCAATCCAGCCACCTGCGGGTCGGCAGCCGACTACCTTAGCCACTAGACCACAACGGCGGGGCGACTTTAAATGCGAGCGCAATAGTCTGAGAGTGTCGCATGGAGCGCATGTGCTATGGTGACTCGAAAATTTGTTGGGTTATCTAGCCTCTTTGTTGCTATAAATTCGTTGCTATCCCATTCGTTGATTTATGATCGTGTTCGTCATACACTCGTCGCCATTCGGGTATGCCAATTTGGTCAATACTAGGTTAAGGTGGCGACAACGACAGAGCCCAGACGTAGGCAGATAGATAGACAGATAGATATAAACGTTTTAAGAGCCTTTGGTTCACTGAGAAGTGCTTCGCTTTAATAAATAATGTAAACATGCACGCTATGTGGTGAGAATATAACCGAAATGATCAACCTGTTCACGTGAGAATGACTGACCAGTTCTTGGTATGCCGTCTTAGCTGGGCTTTGGCAGCCTTAAGAAGTGGAAACTTCTGTCCGCAGCATCCTTCGTGGTCGTCCTGTTCGGCGTGAAACGCTATGAGACCCAGTGTCTGTGCAGCGCGTTGAAACAGCCGCGTCGAATTCGGCCCCAACATCGAGAACCAGTTACTGCCTCGGCGGACCTGCAGGCAGTCGGTCACGTTGGAGTAAGTTGAGATGGCGTCGAGTTCGCTTTGCACGACGCAGAGGGACCCGTACGACGTGGTGCCCACACGTTTGACTCTGTGGCCCTGGACCTTGTAGTGGTAGCCGCGAAAGGAAGCTGTCACCATGGTCCTGTCCAGGCAATCGCGGCCGAAGCTGGCTTCGTTGAACACAGCGTACTCGGACAGTTCGGTGTCGAAGGACCAGGTGGCCTGGCCGCCACTCCTGTACTGCGCTGGGCAGGCGAGCTCACTGACGTCGTCCTCGAGGTAGGCGTGGCCCATCCTGACGACGGGCACCATGCGACGCCGCACGAAAGCTCCAGCCGAAAACTTGTCGGCTTCGTTGTTGTAGTCGAAGACTTGAAGAAGCCACAGGCTTCGCGCGTGTAGCCGAGCGTAAAGTGAGTGCACCACGTCGTAGTAGTCACCGGTCAGGTCGTTGTCGTAGTTCATCACGACCCCTTTCAATCCGCTACTGACGACCCAATCGACGATCCGAATAAGCAGCTTCTCCTTGCCCAGCGACGCCTGAGACTTAAGCAGCGTCGGTGTGCCGTCCCGGTGGCCCACTATGGCCAAGGCTTTAACGCGAGGCGTTCGACCTTGACGCCCAGTTGCGTTGGCAGCGCGAATCAGTCCAGCCAGGTGGCGCGCGGGTGGCCCTCGATCGACGTAAACGCCTGTTTCGTTCATCTGCAGGCAGCAGTACACGAAGGCGTCGCACACGCCCGACGTCGGGTATTCGAAAGTTTCCGGCATAAGGCGGGAGTCGAAGGTGCACCAAAGTTCTCCGCGGGCGATCGGGCTGCGGGCTTTGCCTCGAGCGCTCCACTGGTCGGGCGTGCCGCCGGCGTCGTCGGCGCCGAAGATTGCGTTCGAGATGGCTGCACCCAAGATGTACATCAGGAGCAGGCCGAGGCCCGAGATGATCACCACTGCGGGCACGAACACGGCCGTGTAGTTCGCCTTGTGCTTCGCCTCGAGTTGCGCGATCGAATCCCGGCGCTGCTGTTTCTCGTCAACTGCAGCCACTTGGATTTCGTCGCCAGCAGCGGCCATGATCTTCTTCCTTATCCGATGGCGCATGCACAACCTTGCGGAATCGGGCATGACGACGAGAAAAAAAGAGAGAATAAACAGTAATTTCGACACAGTCTGTGTCCTATCTGAGTGTGTGTATTTTTTGCGCTTGTCTCATCATGAACAATTACCAACACGCCCAATTGGCAGTCATCCTTAAAGTAATTTCGAATAAGCAACAAGGTGCTAAAAATTTTGTAAGAAACCTATCTTGAAACAATCCAAAAATACTCGTCGTCTGAACAAACATCCAGCAGACAGCGTCCAGAAAAAAAAGAAAAAAAGAAAAAGAAAAGTAAGCCTGAGTTCTTCAGTCAATGGTGACGTTAGTTAGTAGAACGAGTGATGTCTTTGATAATTGCGCGTCCTCTGATTATGGCAGCCATTGCATAGGCTAGAGTAGGACCTATTTATAATAGAGGGTGCGTAACTATGGTCAGACATTTTAATCAGAATTAAGCACTTACTTGCAAGCACCCATAGAAATCTGAGAAGCTTACTTGAGGAGGCTGTAGAAAAACAAACTGCATGTGAACTGTGCGTAGAATATTTTGCCGTGGGCGATAGAGGTACATATAAGGGCGTCATACTATTGCGTAGACAAACTTAGTTTGCGTAGAGGGAATGGCATCGCTATAATGCCCAAACGTGGGTAAACATTCAGAATGCCTTAAATTTGGGCAAAAATTCAAAAATACCATTCAAGAGAAGGAGAGCGAATGCTTTGCTTTCTTTATTTCGTGGGGCACCTGTGTCAACGAACAGGGTTCCGTGTGAGAACAGTGAGTAATACTCCAAAGCTAGGATTGGCTAGAGCTTCATCATAAAACAGCGCACACACGAAGACGAAAAATAAAGAAATGTACGATGCGAGTGCTGACTATTAGCTGAAATTGTTATCAAATACAGCAACATACATCCATGAAGATTATCAATCATACAACATGGGAGTATCAACGCTACGAACTAGTGACGGTATGTGAGAGTTTAGCAAGAATGTCACAGTCTTAGATAATAATGATACCCTCTTGCTATGCCCCGCCACGGTGGTTTAGTGGCTAAGGTACTCGGCTGCTGACCCGCAGGTCGCGGGATCAAATCCCGGCTGTGGCAGCTGCATTTCCGATAGGAGCGGAAACGTTGTAGGCCCGTGTGCTCAGATTTGGGTGCACGTGAAAGAATCCCAAGTGGTGGAAATTTCCGGAGCCCTCCACTACAGCGTCTCTCATAATCATATGGTAGTTTTAGGACGTTGAACACCACAAATCAATCAAATCAACCCTCTTGCTGATGGCACTCACACACAAAGGGGAACGGGCTAAGAACTGGGTGTTAGCGAAATTAATTGTAATTTATATGCACCGACCCATGCTGCTTGTGGACTCAAGTTTTTTCCACGGTATGCTTGGCGGGACCGGCAGTGAAGATCGCAGAGTCTTCCAGAAGGTTCTCGTACACTCGGGCGAGGTTGGCGTTGGGCAGTGGTTCAACGTGTAAGGAAGTGATTACATAAAACTATAAAAAAAAGAAGTATGCGTGGCAACGTAGGTTGTAAAAAAACTATACTGAAAAAAGAGGCCAAAGAAAAGTTTTATAGTATACTACTGGGAACAAAAATCCGCCAATCTGCATTACTCTCGCATGACTCACCACCAGAACAAGAATAAACAGTGTGGTCAATCCCCTTGTGAGTATGAGCCAAGATATTTTAAGCGACAAAACAAAAACAAAAATGCCCGCAAGCTGGTTCTCTACAGAATAATATACATCCATGTATTAATGAGAGGCGCACACACATTTACGGCTAATCACTCTAGCATGGTGGAGAAGGGCAGATCGGCATCTGTGCAGTTGTAGCCTTAAGGTACAAAAAAATTCGTCCGTATTTCTAAAAAAGCAACGCTCCACTTCCTTTTTCTTCCATCTAACAAAGAAAACAGGCCATTTATCCATTCTTCCTTTCATTCGTAACGACAGTGTCGTTTCGGCAAACGTTCAGGTACGATGCTGGGGCGCTGCCAGCTCGTAAAATTCACGCATCGCGAGGCGCCAGCTGGGAAAAATGTGTTTTCCACACCAGCCGTTAAGGTTTTTGAACAGCACTGGCTAACACTTCCAGTCTTATATACAGAAGAATAGGGGATGACCACTGCCGTAGCTCTATTGGTAGATCATTAAGTGCGCTATGTAAAGGTTCTAGGCTCAGTCCGTAAAAAAACAGGCTGTTGGATGAGTGTGTTGTTCGATTCTTCCTGTGTCTACGTTTATCGTGCAGTTTAACTCGGAATGGTCCTTACAGGGGGCAAGTTTTTTTGCCTCTACATCATTTATTTCCTTCGTGTTCTTGTTTTTCGCGCATCAAAGTGCAATAATAATATCTATTATTAACAACAATATTGTAATTACCACACCACAATTAACAAGTGACGACTAATGTCACCTGTACTATAATTGGCTTCATTGTTGCTTTTATTAGAAGCTTTCGTTGGGTTTGATACATAAAAAGGGGTCTTGTAGTACTTCTTCAGCGTTGTAAAAAACGCTGCTCATGGGTGATTTAGTCCCCTAAAAACACTTAAGCGAAACATCTTGGTGCAACACGGGGCCTGGAATTCACAAATTATTGTAGAGGTAAGCTAGGAATTAGTTCATATTCTTTCGATAAATGATGCTGTATACGAAAACCACCATATCATATGCCGATTCAAGGAATTTGTCTGATTAGAGAATCGTGAGCTGCATAGTTACTGAGGCCCTTATCTGTTCCCGCGCTCGCTCGCAATTACAATGAAAGTAAACAAGAAACAATAGTACTTAAGCACATGACGCGTGCGTGACGTAGCTTACTTCTCCCGTTACGCCCTTTCCGGCTTAGCCTCCAGTGCTCTTGTCCGGACGAGAAAATTACTTATTTATTTGTTTATCTGTTTTGTTTGAGTACATAGAGAACACGAAGACAGAGGAAACAGGGAATGAACAGGCTGACAACTGCCACCTATAGGGGCACAAAGCCTCCCTGCTCGTTCAGGAAGGGAAGGCATAGAGGAAATAAGGAAAGAAAAAAGGAGAGAGAAAAAACAGACAGCACATATAAAGAGAACGACAAGTCGATTCATGAGGCGGTCGATTCCTTTAATGAAGCCATTTTATGGTTACTCGGAAAAGTGTTGTGAGGCCCTTTCAAAACGCATTTGACGCCAGTCACAATAGTACACTATCTAACACAGGCCTTCTCATGCATAAGAGTGAAGGAAACGCGCGTGCACTCGTTCTAAGCATGCAGTAGTGTTGCATGCTTAGAAGATTTGTCAACAATTGAAGGACCAGCACGAGCACATGACAGTGGTAAAATGTGAAAGAAAAAAAGCTTTTCATCCCTTACCGTTATGATCATATCCTGTCGTTAGCAATAAGTAGCACTGCCTTGTGTGTTCGCACCTTCGCAACACTATGGAAGAGCCCTGGAGTGTGTAGCTGGCAGATGCTACACTTCTTCACGTGGACGCCAAGACTATATATGCGAGTGCTGTGGCTGTCCCCTCCGAACGTCGCGTGTACACATGGAATAACAGCAATAGGCTCGTACGGTTTCTTTCTTTTTTCTTTCTTTCTTTTTTTCTTTCTTTTTTTCTTCATTTTTTTCTTTCCTTATTTCCTTCTTTCTTTCTTTCAGACACTAAGCGTCTTATGACGGAGTTCGATCTGGTGTGCAGCGTGACCATCCTTACTACGCAAACGCATCCCCTTTCCACCTCTATCCCACGCTGCCCACTTTCTCCCCTCCCATGGCATCCACACCTCCACGGCGCATGCACATTATCTCCCCTCTATATCCTTTCCTACGCCCCCTCTCTCCCCTCTAGTAAACGCAGGCCAAAACGCGCTACTCTGTGCGAGCCTATATTTATTTATTTATTTATTTCCAATACTGCTGCTCTCATCTGAGAGCGTAGCAGGAGGGCAATACAAAAAGTGCAATATATAAAACATAAAACATTTCAGGAACAATGAAATATCTAATAAATGTAAAAAAAGAGGTTACAATAAATATAAGGCAAGAACAAATAGCGTTTACCAAAATATATACAATGAATACATTTATCACACTATTGAGACAGGCCTGTAGTTATATCCTTTCTGTGTCGAGGATTAGTTGCTTGTGCCTTCAATTTTATTAACAAATTCCGAGAATGATTTGGTGTTTGTGATCGATGGATGTACTTGATTCCATTCCCTAATGGCAAGTGGAAAAAAAGAATGCTTGAAGGTTTCATTACTATATTATATAAGGGGCTGTGTGAGAGGCTGTGGCCCCTCCCCCTTACAGTCTCTCAGCAATCACGTGATGTCGACGAGTAACAGCAAAAGAAACTACAGGCATGGTGTGCTCCACTTGCAAAGACGCGATAACATCGGGCAAGGTGCCCGTGATGAAGGCAACTTTAAGTTCCCTTCATCACATTTTCTTTAGTGGGAGACTATCTATCTATCTATCTATCTATCTATCTATCTATCTATCTATCTATCTATCTATCTATCTATCTATCTATCTATCTATCTATCTATCTATCTATCTATCTATCTATCTATCTACCTATCTATCTATCTATCTATCTATCTATCTATCTATCTATCTATCTATCTATCTATCTATCTATCTATCTATCTATCTATCTATCTATCTATCTATCTATCTATCTATCTATCTATCTATCTATCTAATATTATGCTCGGTTATGTCACCCAAGAAGGACGGACTGCAGGCATGTTGCCGAAAAAAAATTGCCCGCAGCTTCCCTCGGGGGAACACTGAGGAGGATGTGGAGCATATAATTGGTTAACGGGGTGTTAAAGTGCGACTTACTTGGGTCGATGGCTAAATTGGTTAACGTGGTTGTGAAATGGGGTGTTAAATTGCGACTTACTTGGGTCGATGGCTAAATTGGTTAACGTGGTTGTAGGAGGGGGTGTTAAATGAGTGAACACGTACACACGTATGCGAAAGGGCGGCGCCGGTTGAAGGGACGTCGATCATTGTGTTTGTGGATTCGTTGGAATTCATTTCACCGCGACCTTGGACGTCGACGCGCCGTACAAACCAACGGACGAGCGGCAACTGAGCGAGCGAGCGCCGACCTTGAGTATATATACAGCGCGACGGCGCATGCGCTGTCAGCTGTCGAATGTTCTCGAAGGAGAAGCGCGCGCGGCACAGATGGTGGGCGACGGCGCGACGGCGCATGCGCGCGCGTCAGCTGTCGAATGTTCGAGAAGCGGTGCGGACGGCGCGGACGGCGCACTACAAGGCGCGAGTATAAGATGCTTCCGCATCTAAAAATCTTGATGCAACTGTGCTACAGGAGAGACGCTGCGAGCGCCGACGAGTGCAGACGCGCTTCACGTCGGCTCCTGCTTTCATGAACAGCTTCGCTGCGAAAATCACCACGTTCATTTTTCAGAGTAATATAAGAGGATTCGTATCGTCATCCTGATTCTTAGGATGCCAAAGACAAGGTGGGCCAACTGTTTTTCGTCTTTTTACGGCCTTTTCTCGGTGCACACCACACGAAACGCTGTTAAGCCTCGCGAAACAGGCCGGTTCACTCAGGGAGCCGACGCTGTAAACCCACTGGAATCTACCGCGTCGGCAGGCGACACGCAAACACTGACGCCGATTCGAGAACGATGGATGTAAAACACGATGATGATGGATCACCAGCCACTACTGCGAGTGAAGAAGTGCACACCATCCACTACGGACGTCGTCAAAAGCCCGGACATGGATCGGTGATAGACGCTGACGACTGCCTTGGTGATAACATTAAGGCAAAACCCGGATTTGGTAACACGCAAGCCAAAATGCAGGAAAGACAGATGAAACACATCAAAAAAGAGAGCAGAATGCCCAAGCTACCGGCGGGGGACTACAAAATTGTCATCCGACCCAGAGAAGGCCAACGCGTAGCCGCACTCGGCCCAACCGATATAACCAGAGGCATACATGAAGCCGCGGCTACACCACCAGAAGTCCGGCACTTCGACGTAATATGCTCCAACAAGACACAGCACACCATAATATTAAGCACCCCCGACCCCGACTGAGCGGAACAGTACAGAAAAATCAAGAAAATACTTATACGAGGCAAAGAATATGAAGTGGCAGCGTATGAAACAGCACCAGAAGATACGGCCAAGGGTATCAGTAAAGGAATCCCACTGAAAGAAATTCTTGCTAGTAGTAGGGCGGCCCTTGTCACTGAAAGAAACCACAGCATCATCACGGCTAAGCGACTGGTGAATACTACAGCGGTCATTGTGCTCTTCAGTGGAAACAAGGTACCCTCCAGTGAGTGCTTTGATGGAGTAATAATACCGTGCACGCTATATCACAAGAAAATTGACTACTGCAAGCAGTGAAACAGACAGGGACTTAGAAGTGACGTGTGCCGCAATTCCCAAGATAAACTTGGTGCTGCATGGTTGCGGCACTGAAGAGGCTAAAAATAACAACGGTTGCATTAGCAACAGTCAAGAGCTAGAACGCTTTAAAGATGAAAACAGATGAATTAAAGAAATAATAGAACAGATGCAAGCTCAAATAGAACTCCTCACTATGGAACGCGAATGCGGCAAATCCACTAGCGAATACGAAGGAAACGAGAAACAGCTAATGACAGATCTACAAAACATCTACATGTCCAAATCACCACCACTAAAACATAAAAACTATACAGGCGAAGCAAACCCCCACATGGACAAAAACTTTGAGGCAGCGGAGGTTAGAGCGGTGCTCCACAAATTAAATATAAAATGAGCACCGGGACATAATGGAGTCACCAACCGAGCATTACGTAACCTGAAATATGAATCCATAGAATTTTTAACTGGATATATAAGGAAATGTTGGACAGAAGGGGCAATGCCCAACGCGTGGAAAGAGGCTAGAACAATCCTTATACCAAAACCTGGATAGCCAATCAACAAACCAAATCTCCGACTCATCTCATTAACGTCATGCGTAGCAAAAGTAATGGAACATGCATTTCTAAATAGAGCCAACAACTATCATAAGGATGGTGAATACTATTCACACGTGATGCTAGGCATCCGTCGTCACCTAGGCACCCAAGACGCCTTGCTACAGATTAAACACCAAATCATAAACTACCCCACAAGTTTCACACGAGCCATACTTGGTCTGGACCTCAAAAAATCATTTGACAATGCAGCCCATGAAACAATTCTCGGCCGCATATCGAGCTTAAACATGGGTGAGCGAGCCTATAGTTACGCCAGAAACTTCTTGACAAAAAAAAAACAAGCCTCAGCCTAGGAGGTCTTACATCTGATCTCCAAGAACTGAGCTGCAGAGGCACTCCACAGGGCTCCGTAATATCGCCAATGCTCTTTAATCTAATGATGATTGGACTACCGAAAGAGATAAATAAAATCCTGGGAGAATATCACTCTATCTACGCGGATGACATCGCAATATGGGTTAGTGATGGCAGTGACGGCTACATAAAACAGAGACTCCAAGAAACAATAGGAACAGTTGAGCGATACCTGGAAGGCACAGGACTAGCATGCTCCCCGGAGAAATCAGAACTTCTTCTCTACAGGCCAGTAATCAGAGGCAGACCACCCAATTCAGAGGGAAAACAAGCGGCAATATGAGGAAATTAGGATTCACACACAGGAGGGCGCAGCTACACCGACAGTTCCAAAAATACGGGTACGGGGATTAGTCATCGAGGCTAACGGCGCCAACAGCGAGACTATACGCAGACTAAATGATAAAGTCACGAATGCCGTGAGACTGATTCGCAGGGTCACTAATAAACACCGACGTATGAAAGAAGCCCACGTAATTTGCCTAATTCAGGCCTTTGTCATAAGCCACATAACATATGTAGCAGCATACCACGACTGGCAAAAAGCTGAAAACTAACAAAATAAATGCACTCATCCGGAAGGTCGACAAACAAGCGATAGGATTATCTGAGTATGCTAGCACAGACCTTTTTCTTCAGTTAGGACTACACAATACGCTTGAAGAGATTATAGAAGCTCAGAGCATATCCCAGCTTGAAAGGCTCACTAAAACTAAAACGGGAAGAAATATAGGGAGTATATTAGGAATTATGTACCAGGCACCTTATGGTGTCAAACATGACACCCCCAATACAATAAGAGCTAAGATCGTCTCTAACCTGATACCGAAAAAACATGAACCCCATTATCACCACGCACTGCAGAAAACACCGAGAAAAAGCACTGCTCAAAACATATGGCATAAACAGTAAATCTCTTTTTGTAGATGGTAGCCCATACCCTGAACGAAAGACCCACACTGCTGTCGTGATCGACGCGTCCGGCATTTGTATTAATGCGGGCTCTGCCATAACAAACAATATAGAGGAGGCTGAGGAGGTAGCCATAGTCATGGCTATAACCTCCAACAAACACTCATTCATACTGAGCGATTTGCAAGCAGCCATCAGAAATTTCACGCAAGGACGGATTTCACGGCAAGCTCTCAGAATGCTCGTTAATAACCAAGAACTGCACAAAGTAGATGAACCCAAACACCTCGTATGGTTCCCGGCGCCCACAGAGACTGATACATCCAATCCGTACAAGCTGGTTCATGAGTTGTCGCGAGAATTAACTCACCGCGAAACCCGACTGGTGCTGCCGACGTACCGCACAGAGACCGATTTACAAGCTACGCAGAATACATGCAACACTACAGAGAAGCAAGACGCGTCTTTCCCGCACCTCACCCGAGTCTAAACAGGCAAGAAGCATCAAAATACCGACAGCTACCGACGATTTGCCACCCGAACCCTGTGCACCTCCACAAGAGCTACCCACACTTATACCCGGACAATAAATGTAACCTATGTGCAACAGAAAAGGCGTCTTACAAACACATACCATGGGAATGCCCCAACTTATCAACAAGTTCTGCTGAGGTCCTCCGGGAGCAGTGGCGGCTTGTGCTGCTCAGCTCGGAGGTACAAGACAAAAAATGGGCTATCCAGCAAGCCAGAAAGGCTTTACAGAGACAAGGTCTCCCGGTACCTCCTTGTGCAGTCTAGCCCGGACCACAAACATGCCGGATACGAAAATAAAGTTTATTCATCTTCACTGTGCTACAAGTGGGCTCTCACACCGGAAAACATCGTGTGTCGTAAACGATAAACATCCACAACCCCAAATCACTCACTCACTCACTCACTCACTCACTCACTCACTCACTCACTCACTCACGCCAGATCTAGTGTTCCAGTCAAGCAACATTTTGCTTCACCTTCGTATCACGTGATCTGCAACAAACCACGCTTTACAGGAGCACAAGGCTGATGCCATTAGGCAATGAATTGAGGTAGTTTCTGCTTACAAGCCCGATAGTAAGCCTCCTTACCACCACCCAAGTACACCTCGCAGCCTATTTGAGCCTTAACTTCCAGGCAGCCCCAGTATAATTTAAGTGACACGCGGCATGACACGCTCCTATATCTATTGATTTCTAAATACTCGTCTGCTAGCGGTACCACGTTCACGCAGAATGTCGAGTGCTCACCTTCCCAACAGTGCGCTGGCACTCTCCTGCATTAGACAAAAGAAACAGCTGTGTTCCCCATGGCACGTGTGCTCCTGGCATTGTAGACTAAAGCAAGACCAGTGAAGAAAGCTCAGGCAGAAGCGCACTCAGCTCATGCACCTCCAACAGCGAGCGTGCATAATGTTTCTGCGTACGGCGCTTTCTGCGCATGACGTCATACTTCGGCATGAACGTGTGCGTGCAGGCTCACCCATTCGGAACGGAGATAAAATAGCCTACAATGGCAACTCCTGATCCAAAGCAAATAGAATCCCAAACAAAAAAGGAACCGCACAGTGCTGTGTTAAAATGTTTGGCTGCGTCGTATCACGCTCAAAGGAGATTTCGAAACGGCCATAGACGAAAGGTAGGAGGAGAAGGAAGATTACAAAGCTGAGTAAAAACAAAACCATGAAGGTAGTAGTGGCGAAAAAAAAAACAGTTTTTCGACTATACGGCTACACGGCTTCACTTCCCGAAATACATGGAAAGTGGCCCACGCGTCCAGAACGGTGGTTGCGGGCTCACGTTTCAAACCTGCATTAGTACATGCGAAACGGGAAGAAGTCCACAATCTAAGGGAGAGCTCCGTGACGCCTGCCACTGAGCCGTTTCAGAGTCGGTGCAATCCAATCATGCGAAGAAAGGAACCGTTGGTATATGTGTATCTGTTTCTTAGTGATCATGAACGCATATCAAGGGAGTCAATGTAAGCCCCTTCAATGGTCCGCCACTTCCTCCCGCTGTAGTAGGTAAGGGTGCCGTCGGGGTTACGTTGGTCGGTACGTGCATTTACACTTACTGCGACCCAGTGAGCTCCGGTAAAAAAAAGCAACACCCTCTCGCTGTACTGTATGTTCATATATAGTTCTTCGTTTGAAAATGTAGTATACTATGAGCTGTGATTAGTATGCTTTTGACGTAAAAACAAACATCAAGAAAAAAAACGACACAACACTAGCATGGTGGACAAGAAAGGTTTTATCAGATCACCATGGTTCGTTTTGATAGTTGTAGTATAGTGAACCCTCGCACTGCTTTTTCGTATACCTCTCCAGTGATCGCGTGTCGGCCTCTCAAGTGATTGTCGACAAAAACCAACGATGCGCAATGTCCTGAACGAAAATGTCAAGGTGTATCATAATGTTTCTCATCTTGTCGCTCTGGCTCGTCGCACGTTTAGTGACCTTGCTTCGCTCGTACATGGCTGCGTACGTAGCAAATGCGAGAGCTCGATTAGTTTAAGGACTGTTCTGCACCTGCGAGATCTATATTGCATAGCGATGCATAGTTTTCATCAGGTACTGGAACCGAAATGCTCCCTGGGTAGTCCATGGGGTCTATATGATGATATTTGAGGAATAAGTAAAAATAAGATGGTACATAATTTACAGTGGGCAGCGTAATGTTTTACACGAGAGTTCGAAGCAAGCTCCAGAATACTATTATAACTTAATGTACCCTCTGCTTCACACTTAGGGGAAATGTCTCAGCGCATGGCGTCACGATGCATCCAGCGCCGCCGTCGCGTGCCGGCAGCACCTAGCGCATGCGCAGACACTTGAGGCGCGTGCTGTTTAATAGCATCGTCTGCGACGGTAAGAATAAAACCAACGTGAATGAGTTCAGGAATACTGAAGTTCCAGATAACGACCTGAACGTGCTTCTTATCGATGGTATTTCATTGCGTGAGGCCGCACTCACTCGCCGGCGCCGAAATACAAGCGTGAAGCTTCCTACCTCACTTGGTTCCTCGTCATGCATGTCCAGAGTGGCAGCGACGATGGCGCCAATTTCAGGCGGCGGTGAGGCGCACCGTGACGCGATGAGCAAAATCGGCCCAGTGCTTAGCATAACATTGAAATTCGCCCACTGCCCAACAATGCAGCAAGCAAGCGCCGCCGTAGCCGGCGACGCGGTTCAACCGTTCAGCACTACTCCCGTCAAGCGTCTGCGCACGTGCGAGCCGATTGCCGCGCTGGCCGCATCATGGCCGCATCGCGGTGCCACGCACTACGAGATTTCCTCTTAGTGTGAAACAGTCTTCACAATGAAAGCATCCGTAAATTGATCCAACACGAAATTTAGAGGGTCCGAACTTTGCCCCTACGTGCGATAGAGCCTGTACGTGTATTACCTATTGGGACCAGCAGGATAGATAGATAGATAGATAGATAGATAGATAGATAGATAGATAGATAGATAGATAGATAGATAGATAGATGATAGATAGATAGATAAACGCTTTCATGGCTCGGGCTGCTTTTTGTAAGTTCTGACTGACTTAACACGTGTCTCTCATAATTAATGATATGGTGGTTTCGCGACGTTAAACCCAATATATGAATCAATCTGACTGACCTTACTGCCATATGAGTTGTTATAAATAGACGTTGAAACGCGGGTCAGCGAAAATTGGTAAACAATAAGCGGAGCTATACGCCAAAGTCTCCACGGTAACGAGCGGAAAGTCGCTCTCGCAACGGTGGCTCGGCAGGTGATACGCGTCACGTGGGGATATGTCGAATTTCACGGAGTCCTGCTACCGAGCTGCTCTCAAGGGAGAGAGAGGAGCGCAACAAGAATGGAGGCATAGCGGGTAAAAGTCGCCTTTCACTCGCGCTTCGTCGAGGCCAGTGCCATAAGGCAACAACGTGAAACACGTTTTCTTGGTCGGACTGCTGCTCTCCCGCTTCTTTTTCGCTTCTCCTTCGACGCAAGCGCAGCCGTCAAGCTGTCTGAGCCGGAAAGAAAATGGCGCGGCGCCTCTCGCACGTCACTATTGTGACAGCGAATTGGGTTGCGCTCGGTGGTTTTGCGCAAATGCTCGAATCCCGCTGTCACTCCGGGATTTCGGCTCGACGGACGACGACTCCCGAAAGGGAGAACCGCGCGCACGGAGAGGACGGTCAATCTGATCCGCACCAAATCCACCCAATAAGCGTTGCCGGTCAGAGAAAGGTTGGGCGCGTCCAAGCACATTCACTTTATCTTGCACTCTTTCCACAGCGTTCTCCTGTCTTCTTTTATGCTTTGCTCATGGAACTGCTCCGTGATCTGCCCGCGATGGAGAAAATGCGTACACCTTTTTTTGTATCTTATTTTATATTAAAGTAATATGACCGATTTACACTAAGGCCGTGCAGCTGCCATGCGCAGAAAAAGTAGATCTGACTGAACTGACTGTCCCAGGTTTTTTTTTCTTTGTGGTTCGAGTCCCGAATGTTACTTTTTGTTATGTTTCCGGACCACCCTGTCAAATGCGGGTGCCAGTTTTCTGTAAATCATGACTAAAATGAAAACAAAAACAATATCAAACAGTGCACATATATGCTAGAGTGGCGTATGTCATACATAAAAATAAGGGAAATATAATTAGTAGGAATTCGTAAAAACATATGACAGTTTCGTACCACTGGTGCAAAGAGTGTAGAAAAGCAAAGCCGGTAGCCTACCCCTCCTTTTTTACTTCATCTGCATAATAATAATCAATCCAGTTTGACGTTCTAAAACCACTAAGAGACGCCGTAGTAGGAGGGTTCCAGTAAATTAGACGACTTAATGAGCACGTAAATATGCGTACATTGGCATCGAGCACTTTCGCCTCCATCGAAAAGGCAGCCGCCGCAGCTGGGATTCGATTCCGTGACCTACGGATCAGCAGTCAGGCACCATAACCATCAAACCACCATGGCGGGTTATTTCATTTTCACCCTCGCTTAACGTTCTTATCCCTTCCTACCATGAAATAAACGTGACTATGCCGTGTAGTCGCCTCTATTCTCCGTTTTACCCTACATTCGTCCTCATCACTTTCTTTTCCAGCTGTCTGTTTTCCTCTTTCTCTTTTTCTTCTCTTCCCTCTTTCTCATCTTTCTTGTCCCCTTCCCTAATCCCCCAGTGTAGAGTAGCCAACCGAATGTCTTTCTGGTTAGCCTCCCTGCCTTTCTCCATTTTGTTGCTTTCTCCTCTTTCTATTGCTCCATGTCTTTAGCCTTTTCTCTATTTTGTCTTTTATTCTTTCTATATTTCTATTGGAAGCTTTTTCTCACTCTCTTACCCACAGCACTGCAGTCACATTGTTATCATAAGTCACTGCTTCCTCTCCTCAATTGCAATTTTATTGTGCTAATTCTTGCCTTCCTGAATTCTTCCGTGTAGTATATTGAGTAGCCATCGTGGGTAGCCTTGCTCAATTCTGCTGTGCCTTCGAGAGTGAGCCAAAATTCGGGGACACGAACACATTTGCATTAAGTAGGGGCAATATTAAAAGACCAATTGTGGAAGCACATAGTCCGTTTGTGTTCGGGAAAACTTAGCGCCTGAGTGAGCTCTCTGTCCCTAGCCCGCAGACTGAACGGACATTTCCATTGAAACAAAGATAACTTTATTCGCCCCACATGTTCGACTCCAGCTGATGATATGGCATTTACTTAACGTGACTTCTCAAAAAAAAAAAGGCGCACGCGTCTTTTTACCTTTGTTAGAATTTATGCTTGCGCATGCTCCGTGCACCCAATCACCTCCATTCTTTATGCATTCGCCCAACTATCTTCGTCGTTTACTTTCATTAAAGTGCGCCAGCAGAGCATCTGCAAATAGAAAAAAAGCGAGCGAGTTATTGTTTTTGGTAGTTTCTTGTCTTTCTGGTGGCCTTCATGACGCCGGAATGGTAAATCACGTGACGTCAGTAAGGAACGCGCTCGGTCCATATACGAGAAATACCGAGTGGGAATTGTCTCCTACCGTGTTTTGCCATGCAATCGCCCACTCGTTTTTGCTTGCATCGCATGACCATTGCACGGTTGTCAACCGATTTCACTTTGCTTCGTGTGTTTCCAAACGCGCAACCGAATCTAACCGCGTGTATTGCAGACGAGAAGAAAATCTTGGTAGAGTCAGTGCGTAAGGGGGCATTCCCCACGTGTGTAATGAAGAAATTATTAGGTGGTGACATTGTTCATGCGAGTTGTGAAGAAATAAATAGGCGTAAGGAAGATACCATGCACTGGTAGGAAGGCTAGTGAAAGTGACAAAGAAGTGACTCTATCGTCTTGAAAATTGGAGTGCTTTAGTGGCCCTTTAAATCAGTTCTTAAACGCTCCTCGTATGTGCCATTTTCGTCTGCCGCGGTTGTGAAGTTTGTAGCGCTGCCTATTTCATCCACGACGTTTTGACTATCCCCCCACACATACTCGATATTGAAACTGAAACTGTCCTTTATGGGTAGGGGTAATAAAGATGTATCTAATGCTTTTCGATGCACCACCATTTCCTTTTTTACGATTTTCAACGCCAGCATTTCTGCCTACATAAATTCCATGAAATCTTCCAAAGCTCGTGTCAGTGCTCCTATATAGAAAACGCCTGCTGGAAACCGTTTCGTTTGTTGACGTTCTCCTTCTCTTTAAATACCCCACTCTCGGCACCTCCGAAAGCTATTCGGCGGACGCCTGCACGGGGCCACACGGACGCCCCCGTACTTCAGGTCTCGAGCGGTGCCCATAATATTGTGGGCATTTAGTATACCAATCCTCTTCATCTGTACATTATCATCATTATCATGTATTGCTTATGCATCCTCATCGTTGTCACGTATCATCATCATCTTGGTTCGTGCATCTCCGCTGTCGGCTGCCGGTTCCTCGGGCCTAATAAAGGTCTTCCAAACCAAGACTTCATACGTGGTGGAGCGTGCTGTTAGATCCCTCGTCATCCTCTCGACCACTCTACCCCCTGGAGCTACGTTCAGGTCGCCGCTTGGGCCAGGTGTCCGGAAATATGTCGCACCAAGAAGAGGTCGGTGCTGCAACCGTTCCCACTCCGCCACCGTGTGCCGCGCCTTTTCACGTCATTAACAGCCCCCAGCGTGAGCCCCATCCCTTCGCCGGTATGCGCGGGGAAGATGTGGAGGAATGGCTGGACGATTTCGAACGTGTCGGCGCTGCTAACCGGTGGGATAACACCTACAAACTCGCTTACGTGTCATTCTACCTCACGGGTGTCGCGAAGACGTGGTTCCTCAACCACTACATCGACATCCCCGACTGGTCCGCCTTCAAAGATCAGCTTCGGCATGTCTTTGGCACACCGACTGTTCGTTCGGCTCTGGCACAGAAAGCTCTCGCGGCTCGGAAACAGCACATCGGCGAGTCATATACATCCTACATCGAGGATGTCCTTTCACTTTGCCGCCGGGTTGAAACCCCAATGACAGAGTCAGACAAGGTACGCCAGCTTCTTAAGGGGATTGCACCCGTCGCATTCAATGCCCTTGCAATCCAGAATCCAGCTACTGTTGCTGACGTCGCGACAACCTGTCAGCGCCTCGAAGAACTCGAGTCTATGCGCCTACAACCAGACAGTGACGCGGCCCGTATTACGGCAGATCCAAACCTACGAGACACAATAAGGGTGATTATACGCGGAGAATTAGAATCAATGGGATTCACACTACCTTCAGTGTGTCCCATGCAGTCTTCTTCAACGTCATTGCGGGATGTCATCAGGGAGGAGCTCACGTCCATGACCCACATGGCCCACCTGCAGCCCACTGTCGCCCGTAGTCTCCCATCGTTCTCGCATGCCGTCGCCGCACCATCAGGCACCGTCAGCTCGACGCCGCCGCCACCAACGTACGCGTCGGTTGCTGCCGCACCTCCCAGAAGCTTTTCCACGAGCTTTCCATCACCACCGCCTGAGCCACCATCTGTCCCTCTCACTGCTCTCTCTCCCGGTGCATCTAACACAAGCTACTGCCCTTCTTATCGATCGACTCGCCCTACGTGCTATTATTGTGGCTATCGTGGTCACATTTCACGCTTTTGCCGCAAGCGCCAGCAAGATGAGCGCCGAGGGTACGACATACGCGAACGAGACTATACCGCAGGAGCCTTGTACCAGGGCCGTCGTTATTCGTCACCGCCGCGTCGGTCTCCATCTCCGCCAGCATCCGGTGAACTGCGCAGTAGTCATCGATCAACCAGACGCCGTTCACCATCGCCGTACCGTCGTTCCTCTTCTCCTCTTCAGCCTGCTTCCCTCGCTTCTGATCGGCGTCCGGAAAACTAAGCGATGCAGTTTTTGGAGGACAAACTGCATTCCAACACAGTACTCCAATTCCTCCAGCGCGCCCTTACAATATGATTGCAGTCTCAGTTGAGGGAGTGCACATTGATGCTTTGGTGGACACTGGGGCTGGGTTTTCTATTATTCGTGCTGATTTGTGTACCCGTCTTCGAAAAGTCACGACGCCTTATGATGGACCAACACTGGTTACAGCCCAGGGAACAATGATTCGCCCTTCCGCTCTCTGTACTGCCCGTGTGCTAATCGACGATATTCTTCATTATATACAATTCGCTGTGCTATCCCCGTGCTCCCACGAACTCATTTTAGGCTGGGACATTCTTTCATCTGCTTCCGCGGCTATTTGTTGTGCACAACGTGTCGTCCATCTTACTGACACAGACCACTTGCTTAGTGACGAAACCTACAGGCCACTTCGACTCGTCGCTGCTGTAGACATCGAGTTACCCCCAAATGAACATCAATTAGTCACTGTTTTGTCCAACGACGTTGACTCTGGTGACATTTTGGTCACTCCATCGCCCCGTTGCCTCAATAAAGGCATAGCTCTCGCAACAGGTGTGGCTCGCTTCAACAATGGATCAGCTGTCCTCGCTGCTACGAACACCACACCAGATAAAATTTTACTGCCACGGGGCACTACTGTCGCCTGCGTTGCCGATCTGGAGCCTGTGTGCGTCGTGCCTCTTACCCCTGCCTCCCCTAAAGGCCATCTTGGAGATCATACTGCTTCCTCGGCCTTTACAGCAGCCATCAACAAGGACTTGACAGACTCACAGAAGCAGCAGCTGCTTGATTTGTTGCAAAAGCATGCAAACTCTTTTGACGTTCATTCATCCAGCCTGGGTCAGACAACTGCTACAGCGCATCGTATTCAGACCGACGGAACATCCATTGTGCATCGTCGTCCTTACCGCGTCTCCCTAGCCGAACGGAAAATCATTGAGGAAAACGTAGACGATATGCTGCAACGGGAGATAATCCGACCCTCAACCAGTCCTTGGTCGTCTCCAGTGGTTCTGGTGCGTAAAAAAGACGGTTCTGTACGATTTTGCGTCGATTACCGAGCACTCAATAAGATCACTAGGAAGGACGTATACCCCATGCCACGTATCGACGACGCCCTCGATTCCTTACAAGGTGCTGAATTCTTTTCAAGCCACGACTTGCGTTCCGGCTATTGGCAAATCCCCATGCACGAAGATGACAAAGAAAAAACGGCGTTTGCAACCCCGGACGGCCTATACGAATTCAATGTTATGCCGTTTGGTCTATGCAATGCGCCCGCAACTTTTGAGCGCTTGATTGACACCGTGCTGCGTGGCCTGAAATGGAAGACTTGCCTATGTTACCTCGATGACATTGTTGTCTTTTCGTCGACGTTTCCTCAACATCTGCAACGCTTGGACGAGATCCTGACTTGCCTTGCGGGCGCTGGTCTTCAAATTAACACCAAGAAGTGCCATTTCGCCAGCAGATCTATCAAGGTCCTTGGTCATGTTGTGAGCAAGGACGGAATTCGTCCAGACCCTGAGAAAACTGCTGCGGTGCTTCGCTTCCCTCGCCCTGAGAAGCCGAAAGATTTGCGAAGTTTCCTTGGTCTCGCCTCTTACTTTCGGCGATTCATACAAAACTTTGCCTCCATAGCCGCACCACTCCATAAGCTACTTGCTTCTGGTACGCCCTTTCAGTGGTCTCAGGAATGTGAATCGGCTTTCGACAGGTTGAAGAGTGCCCTCACGACCGATCCTGTACTTTCTCATTTTCACGATGGTGCACCGACCTTCCTCCATACGGACGCTAGCGGCCACGGTTTAGGAGCCGTCCTCCTCCAGCGCGACAACTCTTCGCGAGAGCGAGTCGTTGCGTACGCCAGCCGCGTCCTCTCCGCAGCCGAGAGGAACTACACGATCACCGAAAAGGAGTGCCTCGCCGTCGTTTGGTCAGTGCAGAAATTTCGTCCCTATCTTCACGGCCGCCATTTCACAATTGTAACCGACCACCACGCTCTATGTTGGCTTTCGACACTCAAGAACTTGTCGGGACGCCTCGGCCGCTGGATTCTACGCCTACAAGAGTATGATTTTGCCATCGTATACAAGTGTGGCAGGAAACATAGTGACGCCGACGCTCTTTCTCGCTGCCCACTACCAGCGACTCCACTCGGGGTTTCCGCAATCAATTCGCACAACACGCCCTCGGTGTCCACGTCTACCGCGGTTTCCTCTCTCGCCTCTATGGACCAGCTGCCTTCGGACGACCCGCACGATTTTTCTTCTCGACAGCTGGCTGACCCATACTGTCGACGTATTATAGGCTACCTCAATGGCAGTTCCCGTCCACCTAATGCGAGGCTCCGTCGCCAACTCTCGCAGTTTAAGCTGGACAACTCGGTGCTGTACCGCAAAATTTACCATCCTGACGGTCAGTGCTGGGTTCCCGTTCTACCCCGATCGCTTCGGTCCGAAGTCCTCAGAGCACTTCATGACCATCCGACGGCTGGTCACCTTGGTTACCACAAAACCTATGATCGCCTTCGAAGTCGGTTTTATTGGCCAGGTATTACCACTAGTGTAGCTCGGTACGTTGGGTCCTGCACTACCTGCCAATGTAGAAAACTACCCACATCTGCTCCAGCCGGTACACTACAGCCTCTTCCATGCCCAGCCACACCATTCGAAGTTGTAGGCATCGATCTTTATGGCCCCCTTCCAGTCAGTGCTGCTGGAAACCGATGGATAGTAACAGCCGTTGACCATTTGACGCGCTACGCCGAGACGGCATCTGTCACTACCGGTTCAGCTTCTGAAATTGCCGACTTCATCCTCCGAGCCATTATACTGCGTCATGGTGCTCCACGTGTATTGCTCAGTGACCGTGGAAGGGCCTTCCTTTCACAACTAATGAACGAACTTCTTCGCGCCTCTGGCACAACTCACAAGACTGCCTCTAGTTATCATCCCCAAACTAACGGTCTCACTGAGCGATTCCACCGCACTCTTGCTGACATGATCGCAGCCTACATTCAACCAGACCACAAGAACTGGGAAGTAGTTCTACCATTCGTCACTTTCGCCTACAATACGGCTATTCAGCGGACAACCGGCTACTCACCATTTTACCTAGTTTATGGACGCTCCCCTAGTTCTTTGCTGGACGTCTCCTTCTTTACCTGCCATGCGGATTCATCGCCATCCTCTTCAGAGGAATACGTTTTGCGGCTCGCAGAGAGCCGCCAACGTGCTCGTATAAACACTGAAGCCCGACAGCAAGACAGAAAGCTGGTTTACGATGAATCGCATCGTGCTGTATCCTTTCAACCTGGAGACGAAGTGCTCCTTTTGACGCCTATTCGCACACCTGGTTTGTGCGACAAGTTCCAGCCACGATTTATCGGGCCGTACACAGTTCTTGAAGAAACTTCACCAGTAAATTATCGCGTGACGCCACTTGTAGCCCCAGCAGATCGCCGTTATCGAACAACTGAAGTCGTCCATGTCTCCCGTATGAAGCCCTTCATGCGACGTTCTTTGTCCCCTTGACTTGCCGCGGCCAGGCTGGCCGCTCTCACGTGGGGGGGAATCAGTGTGGGCATTTAGTATACCAATCCTCTTCATCTGTACATTATCATCATTATCATGTATTGCTTATGCATCCTCATCGTTGTCACGTATCATCATCATCTTGGTTCGTGCATCTCCGCTGTCGGCTGCCGGTTCCTCGGGCCTAATAAAGGTCTTCCAAACCAAGACTTCATAATATTTGTTTTTATTGACTCTTCGATCGTTTGCCTCGTATGCTCTTCGTGTTTTACAACGGGGGAAGTGATAAAATTGCTTAACGAGAGGGTGCCAGCTGTAAACACCCGCTGTAAAATGCGAGCATCATTCGCTAGATTTGCGTATGCAAAACACACATATTTAGTCATCGTCTCTCACAGCTTACCTGTACTCATTTTATCTCTCAGTCCTCTCTAATTTGCTTTGTCTTGCGCTAGCTCATTCCAGTTCGTCCCGGTGAACTCTTTTGTGTTTTTGTTCAGTCTAACTCGCTGCTGTCCTCAGCTTCTTTTAGCGAGGAAGCTGTTTGAGCTGGAAGCTCGGCCCTGAGGAGGTCGCAAAAGTTGCAACTATATTATCTATGACGTCTCTGCGTGTTGCTTAGCAACACCTGACATAGTTTCGCCCCTCTTTGCCTACAGACGGTTTCACGAATGCTTGCTGTTCCCAAGTAGTATTGTGTGTTCACTGAAAACCCGCCCTAGAAGTTGACTCACTTGGACTCACTCAGACACTTTTTGAGCCGATAGTCCGAGGGAATCCGGTTCTGGAAACTTTTGGGTAATATGACACCTAGAGAGCCCTAAACGCAAAATATGTTGCATGAGTAAGTTTGAGTGAGCTCCTCAAGTTTTGCCGATCTGTGTGCACAAGTGCGTCAAACTGGCAGATGCCTCAATCAAAGACTGTCGGAGCACAAGTACAACGCGACTGCTTGAATTTAAGGTCCACTGCTCAAGGTTCAGAATACTTGACTGAGTTCAGTAGTGCGAGTATTTTGCGCAGGTGCGGTGACATTAGCACGTGAGATATCCCAGAGAACCACAAGATCACGACCACAAAAATTGGTGGACTTAACTTTAGCTTCGCCTTTAAAAAGTTTAATGTGATTACAATGTAGTGTCTCTATGGTGGATACTTTTTTATTTTACGATGCCACTCGAAAAGTTTGAGTAGTGATGACATTTTGCAAACAACCATCGACTCCCATGCCGACCTCAGATTTTCTGCGAAACTAGCTCTGTAACGCTAACACATTAAAAGAGAACTGCGTCAGTTTCCTGCGAAATTCCTTATAGATAAAAAAGCTATAATATTTATCGGGGGCTGCGTAATCATGGTTACTTCCTGATTTCTGCTAATAATGTGTACATCTCAGGCTTTGTTCTTTTTCTTAGTCCATTTGCTGTTTAAAGTTACCGCGCTGTCAGAACCACAGAGCTTCGTTTGCTTGTCAACGCCATGCTCCTTTTTCCTTTGTTCTCAGAACGTATGCTCTTTTTTTTTCTTGTGATGACGACCAGCCAACTCTCGATATGTGTTCGGCAGCTTTAGGTTAACTAATCAAATGCTAATTCAACATAGTATTCTACCGCTGCAAAAAACTACGGCATTGAAAAAGAAAGCGAACTATAAAGTAATAACGTCGCACCGTGACAGAGATATATATCGCATCCTTTTGATTTCCTGCTTAGCGTGAAAAGTGCGTTATGTAAAAATTGCTCGAAACTGCTATCAGCTGAAGTCCGCAAAGAACACCTCATTTATGTGTTCACCGGGGCAGCGTAGTTTTATTTCAGCCTTAGCATCAAATTACACGTCCCAATAACATGCGAAGTAATTAAGATTTGTCCAAAATGGTATGATTAAATTATCATCAGGCCTTTCAATGAAAACGAACGTGCAGAGATCTTTGTCCACCCAGTGTTTTTCACTCAAACAAGAAATAGAAGGCGGTAAGTGCCCAAGATTAGCAAAGGAAATAGTAAAACATTGGAGATTTCATCCAGATATACTATACTTCTCTGCTATACGCTATAGTCGCCAAGGTTTCCGTCGTCGGGATAAGATGAGCTAGAATGAAATTAGTACGTGTTGGTAGATTTGCGTGATATACTGGCTAATACCGGTCTATGAGCTTGAGGCATGATGCCCCCAAGAAAAAAAAAAGGCTGGTATATTCATTAACTAAACAATAACCATTCACTTGTGACAAAAAGCACTAACCTCGCAGTAAGTGAATGTTGTAAAATACAGGTTAGCAAAATCTGCTACCTACTTAGTAAGTGAATATTGCTGACCCAATAGATTAGTTTATAACTGAAATTCCAGTACCTGCGCTAGAAACCCAGTAATAGTATTACCTCAAGTATACAACGATTTTGCCAATCAGGCATTCATGCCTGTTTTGCTTACATAGACGTGTGCATTGCCGAATATAGATGATTTCGGTACACACACACACCCACACACATATATATATATATATATATATATATATATATATATATATATATATATATATGGGAAAGAAGTGTATACCTAAGGGCTCGTTTTTCCGTGTTTTTAACACAATATTAATGAGATATAACAGACAGTAATGCCAAGGAATGTACAGGGGAAGATATTATTACCAATGGAATGTAAATAAGAAGAAAGAAAAGTGGATGAAAAAATTACCAACTGTGAGCAGGAATCGAACCTACGACCTTCGAATTACGCGTTCGATGCTCTAACCACTGAGCTATCACAGCGGCCCTCCCTCCATCCACTTTTTTGGGTTTATCTGTGAATTTAGAAGTAGGAGTGACAGTCAGCGCCATCTATAAGCCAAACAACGAGTGTGAAAACACTCTTATACGCATGTTTGGCGCCACGTAGCACGTGAACTTATTATGAGCGGGCAGCTGATTAATTGTCCCTCTTATACAACCTAAACACACCAAGTCTGCCAGTACGAGACCCTCGTTCAATGAAATAAGGGAAAGAAGTGTATACCTAAGGGCTCGTTTTTCCGTGTTTTTAACACAATATTAATGAGATATAACAGACAGTAATGCCAAGGAATGTAAAGGGGAAGTTATTAATACCAATGGAATGTAAATAAGAAGAAAGAAAAGTGGATGAAAAAATTACCAACTGTGAGCAGGAATCGAACCTACGACCTTCGAATTACGCGTTCGATGCTCTAACCACTGAGCTATCACAGCGGCCCTCCCTCCATCCACTTTTTTGGGTTTATCTGTGAATTTAGAAGTAGGAGTGACAGTCAGCGCCATCTATAAGCCAAACAACGAGTGTGAAAACACTCTTATACGCATGTTTGGCGCCACGTAGCACGTGAACTTATTATGAGCGGGCAGCTGATTAATTGTCCCTCTTATACAACCTAAACACACCAAGTCTGCCAGTACGAGACCCTCGTTCAATGAAATAAGGGAAAGAAGTGTATACCTAAGGGCTCGTTTTTCCGTGTTTTTAACACAATATTAATGAGATATAACAGACAGTAATGCCAAGGAATGTACAGGGAAAGTTATTAATATCAATGGAATGTAAATAAGAAGAAAGAAAAGTGGATGAAAAAATTACCAACTGTGAGCAGGAATCGAACCTACGACCTTCGAATTACGCGACCTTCGAATTACCAACTGCTCACAGTTGCTAATTTTTTCATCCACTTTTCTTTCTTCTTATTTACATTCCATTGGTTTTAATAACTTCCCCTGTACATTCCTTGGCATTATTGTCTGTTATATCTCATTAATATTGTGTTAACACACGGAAAAACGAGCCCTTAGGTATACACTTCTTTCCCTTATTTCATTGAACGAGGGTCTCGTACTGGCAGACTTGGTGTGTTTAGGTTGTATAAGAGGGACAATTAATCAGCTGCCCGCTCATAATAAGTTCACGTGCTACGTGGCGCCAAACATGCGCATAAAAGTGTTTTCACACTCGTTGTATGGCTTATAGATGGCGCTGACTGTCACTCCTACTTCTAAATTCACAGATAAACCCAAAAAAGTGGATGGAGGGAGGGCCGCTGTGATAGCTCAGTGGTTAGAGCATCGAACGCGTAATTCGAAGGTCGTAGGTTCGATTCCTGCTCACAGTTGGTAATTTTTTCATTCACTTTTCTTTCTTCTTATTTACATTCCATTGGTTTTAATAACTTCCCCTGTACATTCCTTGGCATTACTGTCTGTTATATATATATATATATATATATATATATATATGTTATAAAATACGAAGTGGCCTTGTCCTCATACTTTCATTAATGGCTGCTAATTACTTCATGCAGTTACCATGATAAGTACGCACCACAGCAATTAACATAAAGGAATGAACAGATCGTGAACGAGAACACGCAAACACACACACACAGCATCCAACCCTGTGCGTAGTCGATATGTATTATAGCAGCAGCTTCCAGGCTTTTTATGCATCTACTTTGAAATAGCACACCATGCCTTGGTTGGCGGTCATAGAAAGATATTTGACGTTTACGGACACCGGTGGTGGCGGAGAACTACAGCGCAGAAAATTGCTGCTGCTGCGATCGTCTACCAGCTCTCGCTGTAAAGAAATGGCAGCATATCCACGGAGTGAATGATGGAGAGTGGGGCGAAGCATTCGTCCGTCCATTCGTTCTTGCTTCTGTCCGTCCATGCGTCCGTCTGTGTGACCATCTGTGCGTCCATCCGCCCGTCCGTGCGTGCGTCTGTTCGTGCGTCCATCCCTGCGTTCGTCCATGCATCCGCCCCTGCGTCCATTCAAGCGTCCAGCCATGCATCTGTCTGTGTGTCCGTTCGCCCATCTATTCAACACTCCAAGCACCACTATCTCGCATCTTTTCATCATATATTTCCCATATAGAAGCACCGCCATCCAGCGGACATTCCAAGGACTAAACGAGAGGTGGCACACGCACACTTTCTTACGGCTTGCGCTTCGTGTCTACTTTTCACCTTTAACCACCTCGAGTTCATGATATATACTAGTTCACTGTATTCATGGCACTGCGGCCCAACGCTCGCTATACCTTTCTAAAACCAAGGAGGTTATGTCCAACGAGTATAACGTAGCAACCCTTTCTTGTCAGATAGTGCTCAATGTACATGCCAATGGCTGCTAAGGGGGAATGAGAGAGAGGAGAATTCGGCTTTTAGTTAACGCGCACGCTGCGAATTTTTTATTGTTCAACAGCGCACAAAAGAATATCTCACCGGCACCACCTTGGAGGTCAAAATGTAGGACTGGTTACACACTACGACTTTTATTACGACTACGAGAGACGAACGGGTGCCGCTATAAGGATCTTCGCCCCTAAAATTGGCAGATTCCCCGTACAGAGGAAATGGATAATATGCAAAGCATGAATGAGAAGTGTTCATATGTCACATTAAAATCAGCACAACGTTACGAGGTGGAAGTAAATGATGCCGTACTTGACTTTCGTTTTATGATTATCATGTTCGGATGTGTCGTTTACCTTCGTCATATATTCATGTCACGTGATACCAAATTTAGTATATGCGGAGCTAACGAAATGGCCGCGAGCACGCTATGAGCGTAGTTTGTCGTCATGTCGGATTATCACGTTTGCACTAGTCATATATTTCGTCATCCATTCACGTCACGAAACACCGAATTTGGCATAAGTGGAGCTAGCAAAACGGCCGTGAGCGCATCATGAAGGGCCTAATATACTCCAATGTAGCGTTGACGCACGAGCACGCTGGGCACAGCGACGCTACGTTAGCAAAACGGGAGCACTTTATAGTCTGATGCCAGGCGCGACCAGCGTCCGCGCCGCTCCTACGGACGCTGTTCGCATTTGGCACGAAATGCGACATCCTGCCTTTCTCGCCGATGCCATAGTTGAACACTACCCCATGCCTATGCGTTACCCAGACATCACTGCATCTCCCTCTATTCTTGACGGAGGGACGCCGGACGCGCTGAAACGTGCATGCGTCAAAGCAACGCAGCGCGTTGTGCGTCTGCGTGTATATGGCAGGATGGGTGCCTGGCGTGGCAACGCCTGCGTGACGCGACGAAATGAACGCCGGCGAGCACGCGCACCACGTCACGTCGAAATGTATTGGTGCCTTGACTGTGGCAGGTAGTCATGTTTTCACATCTCGCGAATCTCAAGATTATCATATTTGCACCAATCGCATACCTTTGTCATCCAGTGGCGTCACGTAATATACCAAATTCGGCATATAAGAAGCTGGCGAAACGGCCGCAAGCGAATCATCAGTGTGGCATGTAGTCATGATGTTACATGACACGCATGTCATGATTATCACGTTTGGATTTGTCATTTACCTATATCGTCCGTTCGCGTCGCGTAATACCGAGTTTAGTATACGTGAAACTAGCGAAACGGCCGCGAGCGCATCCTGAGCGTAGCATGTAGTCATGTTGTTACATGACACGCATCTCATGTTTATCTTGTTTGCACCAGTATCAAACTTTCGTCATCCATTCACGTCCCATAATATCAAATTTCATATAAGTGAAGCTAGTGAAACGGCCGCCAGCGCATCAGGAGCGTGGCATGTAGTAATGCTGTTACGTGACACGCATCTCACGATTATCATGTTTGCACCTGTCACATGCGCATCAGGAGCGTGGCATGTAGTAATGCTGTTACGTGACACGCATCTCACGATTATCATGTTTGCACCTGTCACATACCTTCGTCGTCTATTCACGTACCGTAATACCAAATTTGGTATATGTGACGCTATCGAAACGTCCGCGAGCGCATCATGAGCGTGGCGTGTGGTCATGTTGTCACATGCCACACATGTCATAATTTTCATGCTAGGGTCTGTCGCTTGTGTTCTCTATGCAATCGTGTCATACCATACCAGTTTTGCAACATGCCATGTGAACGAAACCACCACAAGAGCTGCAGAACCACAAAATGTAAATCATGACAGTCATGGTTTTCATGTTACGACTAGTCAAATATGTTCTTCATGCAGTCATGGTATGTCATAACAAGTTTGGTATTGATACCATTATCGAAACGGCCAGGAGAGCTAAAAGTCATAGGCGGCTAGATAGATAGATAGATAGATAGATAGATAGATAGATAGACATGCTCAAAGTCGCCGAAGTTCGCAAAGAAATGCTTCGCATTTAAAAATATCTAAGCAGGGTAAAGGCCAAAAGCCCGTGTATTTTGCGGGGTTAGCGTGCGTTAAAGAACACTACAAAGTCAAATCTTCCGGAACACTACACGCCAGTGCACCTCATATTCTTGTCGTGGTTTCGACACGCTACATCTCACAAATTGTTAATAATGCCTTTGCATAAGACCATATCAAAGTTGTCCAGAACTCCGTTGATGACGTCAGAGAGAGGCCTTTTAAACACTCGCACATAGTGTACACAAAGAGAGCGTGTTAACGTTGCCGTCTCACGTCTGTATCAATCGTGGCGTATACTACGTCATTCTGTTACATCCCTGGGCTGGCTGCCTTGGCATGCCCCTTGAAAGAACGTATTTGTCTGTTTACAAGTTTTAATACGATCCTTTATCTAGCACGGTTCTTTTTCGACGTGACAGGATGTCGACAGCAAAGCTCTTCCTGTCGACAGTCGGGTCATATTGATAATCGAACGTTGTTTAACGCCGTCATACCGAGACCACCGTTTTTTATTACTCCGCTCACATGAGCGGCTCAGAGGAGGCGATCATCACGGAAATGGTGAAGCAACACCCACTAAAGAGAACAACAAAGGAAGCGAGGACAGGATCTCATTTATTGGAAGGCTGGAGGAGCTATACTTGCATGACGTGCGCGAAGCTCATACACTTTTGACGTTCGTCCGGCAGCCTGGAAGTGGGACAAAGAAAAAGAAAAAAAAACGGCGATGATGAAACTTGCGAGCGACTTTTATTCTTTTTATGCGTCGTTTCAGCAATAACGCGTTACCAGCGTCGCCTAACAGTGATCGTGGGGAGCGATCGAAATGTGGGGAACACATTTGGGGAAATAAGGATATTTGGTGTTCGGCGCTATCGGAAACACATGAAGCTGCGATGAGCCCCTGCTAACGACCGCTTAAATACCTGGCACCACGGATAGTGAGGGCGATGGGGAAATTTTTATCTACGCCATGTTCGCGAGGTTTGTATCCCCCCCTTTTTGCTCATGATTGCATCGCGTTAGGTACGTCAATAAACAGGCCTTTTGGGTACGAAGTAGAAAAAAAACGACTATAATTGGAAATAATAGAACGCAGCGCAGTTGCTACTAGATTCAAATGACGTATAAAGAAACGGGAGTCATTAGGCAGGCGTTAGGAATTCACATTTCGTCGAATAATTGGAAATCTCAACTTCGCACAGAAGGTTGTTCGCGGAAAGAAGCCTATCTTCTGTCTCACTTACGGATTAATTTTATCTTCAACAGCGTCATGTTACACTGTCAGCCCCATTTGAGCTATTTCTTGGTAGGAAGAGCTAGAAAAGACGCGTACTCAAGAACCAGAGCACTACGTATATAGAGACATAATGCGAATATCCCACAAATAACACTCAACAAGATTTAAGCAATGAAACAATAGCTGCGACAATTAACTAGAGAACACAGTAATGTTTTAGCATCATAAGAAACTATACAACACGCTGGAACACTGAATAACACAGCTTTTCAGTATATTTTCCGCAATTGTGATTACGTACACCAGTGGTGGCGGTGGCGGCGGACAACTACGGTGTCAAAGTAAAAAGAAAAGAAACAAAAGGCTGTTTATGTGATCTCATATACGAAAGGTAAAATATAGTATGGCCGTGCGCGTGCGCAGCAAAGCAAGGGACAAAGGAAAGTAGGCGTGAAGGAGATGTGACGTGAAAGTTTGGAGGATGAAAATGAGGACGGAGAAGGTAAATGGGACCATAGGTGTGTACAGTGAGGGACGGAAATAAAAGTGAGCGCGAGAATGAGTGTTATGAGGGTGAAAGAGCAAGGAAAGGAGGCGCAGAGAGGGCCCCGCTGCACCGGAAATTAAGGTTTCCTTTTCCGCCATGCACGTGGAGCAGGCAGCACGTCTTCAACGCCACCACGTGTTGGTGCGTAAACGCGAGCATCGCTAAAGGGCGGGCAAATCGCCGCTACGAACTTCCTACAGCATTCATATTGAGTGCACCAGCATACATTTTTTTCCTATACGCTTTAGTTTGCCAATTTTCATTGCTCCCTAATATAATACCGGTGTCACGCGGTCACTTTTAGTCGTGATCAGTGTCTATATCCGGATTAACAACGATCCGAAAGAAGGGCTGCTACACGATCGCTTATAATCGCCATCAGGCGTGATCGGGATCGGGACTATCCTGATTCACGCATCACGATCTGCATGACAGATCCGATTTCGCTGTCGTCTGCACCCCCTGGCCGAGCTTGTTGAAAGCACAATAAACAAGAAAATTGGGCATAGTTCAATAAAAAACACTTTAAACAGCTTGATGTTTATAAAAGAGCGAATTCTAAACTGCCTAAATTGGAACATTATCTGAAATATCTCATATTTTAAGATACATATCGACCGCCTGTAGTTACGGGAGAAGCCGACGACAAGCAGATGACCGTTGCCTTTCACGCTTAGTTCAACTCTCGCACCGTCGGAGCTGTTGGAGTATACCTCGAAGCCAACTGATTATGAGTGTCACAAGCCTTTCTACTACGTCGCAACGTACGCGCATTTCGGGGTCGAATGAAAAGACCTTTAGAGTAATTGACCACTGGCAAGAGCGATTCGAAAACTTGAGGCATCAGAAGCGAAACTCTGGCGCATACAACGAGATTGACGATTCGTTGCGACTAGACGGCTACGAGCGCACGCCATCAGAAATAAAAGCGAAGGTTGAGAATCTCGTCGGTTCTCACACGAATAACATTGTCGATAAAGGGTTCTACAGAAACGTCGTATGTCGAGTTTTATCGGTGATTTGTTTTACGCGTCGCGTCTGCTTAGGATCGTGTAATAAAACTTGTTAACTTTAGACTTTCTTTTTTGTCTAATATTTATAGTTTTGCTACTGTTCTTCAATTTTGTGTTTTCGTACATATAGATATTGAATATGTTTATATACTCTTTCACCTTAGTGACCTTAACTGCACTTGATACATTATTTTTAGCTAGATATTATAAATAATATGGATGCATCACTATTTTTAAATATGCTATTTATGAATAACGACTCCATACTTCAGCTACCCCTGCTTTGTTTTCACCCCCTCTCCCCCAGCAAACACACACACACACACACACACACACACACACACACACACACACACACACACCATACATGTAATGCCCTAAGAGACCCTGATAGTACTCTTTATAAATAAATAAATAAATAAATAAATAAATAAATAAATAAATAAATAAATAGTGCCTTGATGCCTGTGTACTAACTGCGTACACACCAGGAAGTATGACTCGGATATTGCAAGGATGAACCTAAAGCCGTGGCGCACTTTACGCCACCTATAATCTCGTTCACAAAACTGCGCGTGCAGCGAAACCACTGCAGAAGCTCCCGAGAAACCAACGAATGAATCATAAATGTCATATTTCGGGCGCCAATCTAACTCTCGTCATAAGCTAGGCTGCTCCGGCTGGCTCGAATTGCAAGGCACGGGATTCGCTTAGCTTCGGAGAGCATGACGATGAAAAAACGAAAAGTGTACACGGTGAAAAAGCAGCACAGCGAATTCGCAGACTGAGGTAATTATAACTCCATATAATCGAAGCAAAGAGCGTTGAACGTGTTCGTCATATTCTGGCATGCTCGGTGCTTCTTGCCTGTATTCTTACGCTTCTGTGCTTCGCCCCTGCTCACTTTTAGCCGGTACGAAACAGCCGTATTTGCATTTTCAAGAAAAGCAACAACTCATCTAATACGTTGATTTTTGCAACAACTTGTCACTTTTTTTTGCTGTTTCACTGTGTCTGTCTTCTTGCCTATTTTTTGCACTGCCTATCTTTTTTCTGTTTTAGTGTACAGCAACGTAAGATAGTTGATGTGTGCACAGGTTAACGAGACACTGCTACTTATTGCTATCTTCAGAGATGTAAGCGGTTCTTTTGTCGATGGTTCAAGGCACGGACAGACGCTCCGACTGCACAGACTTGTCTCGACGAGCAGCCGATGTGCTGTTTCCGCGCATACCTGACATCTTCTGCTGCGGAGTGATAGTCTCTGGCCGCTATGAATTGCACAAAACTAGCAGAGGTTCCGAGTGCTTTATTTTTTTATTGGACTGCTAGGTGCAATGTAGACGCCGCAAAGGCAAGAAGTTGCCGCGGAACGTGAATTTGTGCTTGAACCTGCGATGTTTTGTTTGGCATTTTAACTTTGAGTCGTTCGCCACAGGACGCGCCTGAGTATGCTGGAACCTTGTTGAATGTCTCCCAATGTTGACAGTCGGTTCTGCGGAGCGTCCCAAGGTGGCGGAAGGGTTTGAAAAGGGAACCTAACAAGTTTGTAACACGGTGCCACAATTATCTATACGGATTTCTCGAAACGAGAGCTTCTTAGTTGTCGAAAAATTGGTCCCGGTTTGATGACGAAAACCGGCACCAACGAATTTCCAGGTTGGTCGTCCTACCATATTCGGAGTGCTCTCTGATTACACGCACGTATATTTGGCTGAATTTTGTAACCTACGTGAGTACCAGCAATGGCACTGTAATACGAGCATGCACCGAAAATGGCAGTCGACGCATGTCACCGAAAATAAGATTATCGAAGCAGGAAGGTTTTCATGTGCATATTCGCTTATCTCAGGCGAGGTTAAGAATTTTTTTTTCGTGGCGTATCTTTGACATAAAATTCCTATCACCACATTGCAAGCTAAAGAGAGTAAAAGCTGTCACACCCTCAGCCGACATCGTGGGGGCAATTGCCTCCACGAACAGTGAAATTTACCCGGTTTCCGGTACGGGGAGAACAACGAACGATTTGCTAAGCAAGATAAGTGTTAAAATCGGCGTTGTATGTGCACAAAGAACGCGACATAGACGCAAATAGGTTAAGGATTAAAATCATCACTTTACGTAAGAAGCGTAACCAGGTCGTATGCGTGGCAAGCAGTTGTTCAACCAGCGAGCCATGTCAATGCTCGAAACTGCTTCGTTAAACACAAATGCTACAAGAATGTCATGTACTGGCAGCAGTCGCTTTAACGCATCTATTACTGCGTGGCAGAATTGTAGAATCGGTGTCAAAGCATGCAAATTGCATAAGGAGCGGACTGTTTCAAGCTTCCAATTCATTACGCTTCATGCAACTGGGCAGGGTTGCGCTGCCTTGCGGACGACGATCATTCTATACTTCACAGTGGTGTTAACTCTATTTTGACACATTCACCAGGACGCTTCCTAAATGTACCAAATTCTAGCCAAAAGTCGCTAAACAATAATGAATAGGATGATACTTTTTCCCGAGTCTGGTTTTTTTAACTTGATAAAGCACGTGAATAGATTATTTTTTAAAACAATATTTTAAATCCATTTCTTTAGTGGCGAATGGAGTCGGACTGCGCTGCTAGCTCTTGGCTACGCCAATGTGAATTAGTGGGCCCCTGTATTCCAACTGTTTTTGCGGTGAATCGTGAGCCACTCACCACTTTTCCCACATCTAACTGGAACACAAGGAGTGCTTGGAACGGCCACATTGCACACTAATGATCGCAGCGCCACAAGGAGATTGATCCTGTATGCTTTGGCCTCACTTATTGGAGCTCGTTCCGAGCATTTTATTGTTCTCTCAGTATCCCAATTTTCTATGTATGTTTTAGAAAGACTCCATCTCAAATTCTGAAAGCCGCCAGAAAAATCGCTAGGACACCTAAGAGATAGAATTGTCGCTAACACGACTGAGAAGACGCTAAATCTAGTAATTTTCTCGCTAAATTAACACCACTGATACTTCAGCGATTTGCGTTCTCGCTAAATTAACACCACTGATACTTCGGCGATTTGCGTTCTCGCTAAATTAACACCACTGATACTTCAGCGATTTGCGAAAGGAATAATAATGGCGTAGTGGGCACTTCGTAACTGAACTTGCAATACATGTTCTAGCATAGTTTGCAGCGGCCAGTGTTACACCCACAAACGTTCCTTTCCTTGCGGCATGGCGATACTCAAATGGCCCGATTATGCTATCGCCGTCTATACTTACAGGCGACGCTCAAGCGTCATCCAAGTTCTATTCCCCAAATTTCCCCCTAGACCGCGCTTACACACCACTTAGAGATATCCCAGTTGCATGAAGTTTTCTTTGTAACATTCTAGCGCATAAGAAATAACAAATAGTTACTAGCCTTTTACATGCAAGCCTTAAACTTAATCTGAATTCTGACCGCATTTAATTCATTCATCTACTGCTATTAATCTGCAAAAAAAGAAAGATTGAAAAAATAGAAAGGTAGCTTGAGTATGCTTTGAGGTGCCCTTAAAACGAGGAAAGTATTTAATCTTCAAGAGTAACAAAATTAATCGAGTGATGCGCAACTGCTCAAATGCTTCAGGATCATCGCAGTGGCGGGCTCAGGAATTAATTGCACTGCAACAGTCAACATGACATTGGTGATTAATTGCGTGCTGCATAAGTGCGTGAACTGTCAAATTGACTATGCACTTTATAATCAACCCTGTGGAAAACAATAAACGTGATTAGATTAGACCTGCGCTCCAGTACTACAACCAATGTAACTCTAAAGCACAAGAATCCTGCTTTCGGCACTGGCGTCAGGTGGCACCAGCTTTCTTACCTCTATTTAAGTAGAGTGGCACGAAAGAAGGACATCACTTTTTCCGATGCGCGGTGAAAAGGAGGTACTCGCCAATACGCTCGCACATAATATTTGTGAGGCACGGATGAACACTGAACTTGCAACTGGGCTTCATTAGATCGCTACGCATCCTCATCTAGTCCCACCACAAGGGAAATAAGTTTGGTGCCATTTCATCTGGAAATACTTCGTGAAGTGTGCAGTTGGCACAAGGAATGCCCAGTCCTGGTAATCTCATTGAAACCAGAATCAGCATTCCCACCGGTTGCAGCGAAGCTCTCTGCCTCCCTTTACGTTACACAGCAGGCGCCAGGCCGGCCTGCGTATATGCTTGGGCCTATGCATCACCGTTAATTAATCGTACCATTATTATTATAACTTTTGTTTAATACACCTAACATTAATGGCAGAGTACTTCAATGCTTTCTGCACCCTATATACCTACGATAATACCGCGAGAAATCTGGACCAGCTGCAAGCTAACCGCTTGGCTGTACTATGTAGTACGTACGTACTTCGCATGCCCTTAAACTGCTGCTATCACAATGGAAACGCTTGTGTCAGAAACAGCCGCTTTTAGACGTTCGCGACGCGCGCCTGCCTGCCTCAGTTGACAGAGTCATCTGCGCCGCGAGAACTATGGGAAACGCATCCGCCTCGCCAACGCAACCGGAAGCTGAAACGCGGCGTGTTACGCCAGGCGAAAGGCAAAGAAAACGTCGACCCTCCGCGATGGAGACGCGCCATTGAACGAGGCCTCCCATTCGGCAGCGCAGCGTCTGCCCTATCTACACTGCCAGGAAATGGCTGTGACTCACCCAAGCAGCAACGGCAATCAGGCTGTCGGGCGTCGCGCGGCCAGGCCGGGAAGAAAGACAAAATGAGAGCACCTCCATTCTCGCCTCAAAGGCTCGCCAAACCGTTGGCAACGTTTTAACGATGCGAGGTGAGGAGGAGGAAAAGAAAAAAGAACTTCACGTGAATATTTTGTACCAACTTATTTTTCTATCTTTTCGCCGGTCATGAACGAAAGAAACATAAAGGTATCCCGTATTCTGGAGTGAAGTTGGTAAACCGGAGCCATCCTTGCTCGATGCGGAAGACCGTACAGCTTGGATTCTTCACGATTCATTAAGCAGCAACCATTAGATCACATCAAAATCAACTGCCGCCTTCCTTTAGAAGACAGAAGTTCTCTGCGTCTCGTAGGGTGCATATTTCCTGCAGCGGAAGGAATAAAATCGCTTAGTTTGAACGGCGCAGCTTCAGCGGTCCACTCATTGAGCCCACGTGCACTCAAACGTACGTTTATCACAGGCAATGATATACGATAGCGAATTAGGTTTGGTACAGATGTATTTTATCAATACGGAAGTAGTGACAAAATTGAGCTCGTTATAATCCGACGTTCATAATTCATGGCGAGTTCCAACTGATATTTTGTACTGCTATACATCACAGGTGTCCTGAATTTAACTTACATAGCGCACCCTTATAGGCACCTTACATTTAAAATGCAGAGCATTTCTTGAAATTTTGGACTTTAGGCGCACCTCTCAAACTTTGCTGTAGTGAAATTTCAGTAATTAGGTTACATAGTTATTGATGCAGTAACTAGGTTGCATACATATTGATGTTATGAGCTATCTCTTGATTATTGTTTGCAAAAAAAGTAGCATATGGCAAAAACGCTTGTGCCAGAAAAGAAAAGAAAAGAACAAAAACTGAGAAATTAATCTGAGTGCCAAACGCCATGCTGGAGAGGGGAGGGGGGTAGGCCTACAGGAAAGCTACGTAGCATCTGGGCCTGGAACAAAGGCTACTCGAAAGCCACTTCTCTGGAATTTTCCGGCCGACAACTTCTTCCCGACAGCTCGGCAACCAATGGTTTCAAACGTTTCTTCCCGAGGGCTTTTGTTCAGGTAAAACGTCGCAGGTTTGTGCGGTCCCCTCCTCCAACTAAGTCGAACGATGACTCCAAAGCTTCGGGAGACGCGTCGTCAAAACAGCGACGTTTATCTGTTAATCCCCGGAGAGAAGGATGGCGCCAAGTCTCTGCTGATGGGACGGCAAGCAGACATTTGGAAATAATGAAGACGAAGACATTAACGGGACATGGTGGGGCGAGTGCTCTTCGAAGTTCATTACGAAGACGCTGAGTGCCCCAGTCATCTACAGAACTGAAGAAACTGTCCTCGATGCTCAGCACAGTCCGGTTCTCGTCAGTTCCAACGGGGGGACTGGTCAGCTTGGCGAAGGACACTGTATTTTAATCTAGGCACTTTTTTGATGCTCGCTGTGAGGCCCAGTGGGTTTTGTGATGCCATGAAGATGTCTGCGATTTCATTGTCTACGTGATGTTGATAAATTCTGCAAGAATAAATAATAACTTTTTGTTTAATATAAGTCATTCTTTTTTAGAAATAGTAATTATGTGCTGTCATTACTTTCAACAAGCCATAATCTGTAATATACCTTAATTGCATTTATAATAGTCCACCAAGGCAATTAGTAGCGTAACCTAATTACTTTTCAGCAGCAGTATTGTAATTCTGGCTTCCATCCACTCATTCATCTATTCATCCGTCTTTCCGCCCATAGTCCGTTAGTTCATATATAGATTTATTTATCTATCATCTAGCCTCCTACGACTCGGTGTTCTCGTGGTCGTTCATTAAGTGAACATATTACATACTTCGCTTGACATAAAGGAACCATATGTCAATTGTAAATGGCAATTCACGCTATGAAAACTGTGCTATGCATCTGTTGCGTCGTATGCCATGCACATAATCAGAATGGATGTGCACAGGGACCGTCTCATAATTTTGGTATAGCCCCGCCACGGTAGTCTAAAAGCTAAGATACTCGGTTGCTGACCCACAGGTCGCGGGATTGAATCCCGACTGCGGCAGCTGCATTTTAGATCGAAGCGAAAGTGCTGTAGGCCCATGTGCTCAGATTTGGGTGCACGTTAAAGAACCCCAGGTGGTCGAAATTTACGGAGCCCTCCATTAAGGCGTCTCTCATAATCATATGGTGTTTTTTGGACGTAAACCCCCCCATATCAATCACATCAATCAATTAATTTTTATAGATATGCCAAACTTTGCATAGCACGTCATGAAGAACACAACTGACAGGTCATAACATTAAAACTTACGGCATGCATGTCGTGTATCGCATGGCATAAATGCAAGACACCCTCGCGATGCCATAGTAGTCATGACATAGTGTTGCTGTGTACCATAATGTGACCACTTTAGGTGGTCACATTCCGGATGTTGTGCGCATATTGAAGTGGCATGGCCAACATCCCGCCGACTACATCGCATAACATCGAGTGCCACAGTGCGTGGAATGTGCCGTAATTTTCATTATTCACAACCTCCTTATATTCAGCCTCACTTGTCGCACAGTTCTATAGCCTTTCTTGGATACAAAGTTCTACAGCAATTCAGAAAAACACTCATAGCGTAACATTGACGTCATTTGCATCGTTATTTTTTTGTTGTTTCAATCTCTGTTGTCGTGTTCTCATTGCTGTCGCTTGCTGCACTGGAGGGAGCTTTGATGAGGTTGCGTGAGTGTTTCATTAAGTTTGGAACGTTTGTCGGGGTTGCGGGTGTTACTAATGCTTCAGCGTTGTGTTGATCGGAAACAAAGCCTCGGCCTAACCCAGCCCGACCTAATCATTTGGTTGAATTTCAAGCTCGTGGTAGGCACTTCGTTAACAAGCCTCAAGAAGCAATTTATTGGGCCGATCATGCGTGCGTCTGTTCTGCCCCGAAGTGGACGACAGAAAATGAGCATGGTGTACTCACGCAATGAAGTTTCTGCAATCGGTCGCGAAAGAGAGGGGCAAATCTCAGCAGGGTTTCACTGTAACAAACAAACAAAATATCCAAGTCACGCACTAGCGCACAGAGTTGCCGCTGTGGCGTTAATTTATGGTAAATTATCGAGGTAAGCTCAGCGTGGTGCTGGGTCAAGATAAGAGCTGTTCTCGCGAAGGCGGCTTTTCGAGGGAAGCAGGCTTTACGTGGCGAGCTACCTTGGCGCTTGCTCGACCTGAACTTTGCTTCACTGTTTACCGACAGGATGATGAGTTGGATAATTGCCAAAGAGCAAGCAGTCTCGTGCAGAGCGGCCCCGAATCATTCGGGCTCCATTACGCGATTGGTTAACGTGCGTCGGCGCTGGCAGACGTTATCCTTGCGCGGTGTGAGGATGCGAGGCAGATCTGCAGGCTGCGCGTGTTAAGGCTCGTCAATTAAAGAGAAAGCGAGGTGGTAAACTATGCAGAAACACTGACTCGAAGCACCTTCCATCGCGGCGAAGATGAGGTGTCGCGAGTAATCGTTGGACCGTATATATAGGATGCGCAGCCTCTCAGCCACCGAGGCGCCGAGGTGATATCGACCGAGGCGCAGTGAATTGGGGAGAGGAGAAGCTGGCTAGTTCGGCTCACGACGAGAAGCACACGCGGCCACGTGCAGGCGTGCTCGTTGCGAGTTGCGAAAGGGCTCCCCATGGTGTAACGATGCGCGGTGACATCAACAAACATCGAACGATGTAATCAATACATTGGTCGCTATGTTTTTTTTATAGCCGCACGTTTTATTGCCTTGTTATAGCAGTCATTCGACATGAACTACTGCGCGAGATGTTCTGCCGCTTGCGGTGCGTTGTGTTGAGCGTGTCGTTGTCCATCGCGTGCCTCGATCAATCGTGTTCACGAGGTACAAGCCGAAGCACGATCATGTTATCGTCACTTTCTTGTCACTGCTAAGTTCGTGATATGTGCCGGCGATTTAGTCACTGCAGCTTTGTGAGGCATAAATGCAATAAATGCGAATAAATTCTTAGTGAACAATATACTTTTTTGATTGACTGATTTGTGGGGTTTAACGTCCCAAAACCACCATATGATTATGAGAGACGCCGTAGTGGAGGGCTCCGGAAATTTTGACCACCTTGGGGTTCTTTAACGTGCACCCAAATCTGAGCACATGGGCGTACGGCATTTCCGCCTCCATCGGAAATGCAGCCGCCACAGCCGGTATTTGAACCCGCGACCTGCGGGTCAGCAGTCGAGTACCTTAGCCACTAGACCACCGCGGCGGGGCAATATACTTTTTTTTACTGTATCTATCTATATTTATCCACCTACGCATGGCTGCTCTCATGGCCGCCTCCTTTAGTTGGTATATACCGAAATGACGATAGGAGGGTATGAGAGAGTGGCAAGCCGGACTTGCAGGTTATGGCAATTATTGTTATGGCTTTGCGTACCAAGACCCCGATATGATTACAAGGGACTTCTAGCGAAGGGCTTCAAAATATTCACCCATCTTGGCTTCTTTAGCATGTACCTAAGTTTTAGTAGATGGGCCTCTAACATCTCGTCTCCAACGAAATGCAGCTGCCACGGCCAAGATTCGATCCCAGGACCTGCGGGTCAGGAGTCGAGTACCATAATCACTGGACCACCGTGGCGGGCAATCACTAATTTTGATTGCATTGTTGGCTATCCGCTTTCATAATGATGTAAAAAAGCATTGCATGTGCATTCCTGCGACTCGGAAAGCTTCGAGGGTTGATGGACCCCTGAACGCCATCGATCGCTGTAGTTGGGACATGTACACTATTCCAACGTAACGTACACTTACTCTCGGTAAAACTGACGTCTGTGCTGTAACACTAATCTTGACGTCAGACCGTATGCATCCGTAAGACGGCAGTGTATGTCGAGGTGCCAGGTAAGCCTGCAATATGCGCACAATTACTCAATTTACGCGAAGTGATTGAATCAGCTCGCGACACTTTGCTAAAGAAAAAGTGAGCGAATTCAGCACCGGGAGCCACTCTCTGGCTGCTTTGCGGGAAATAGAATCCCGCAATTCGTGAGATCTGTCGAATCTTCTTTTTGTTTTTTTGCAACATGCGGGTGCTCTGAAGTGAGCCATGCGCGCAAGCTGCCAGTGAAGTTTACTTGTGTGTAATTGATCTCTACATACTCTGATGCTCTCTCTATCCAACTTACCGATTCATTTGTTCAAGTACACTCTGCGTATTTTGAACGTTTACTGTTGCTATGCAGTGCAGTTGTGGCCTTGCCAAGAAGGCTGAGTTCACGAGTGCCAGTTTCATGTAGCAAACATTTTGCGGTCCGTTCGGCCTCCCAGCTGACTCTTCCTTTCCTCCTGCCTACGGAGCACAAGGCGGATTGATCGAGGATGGGCTTTGAAAGCTGCAGTGTCTACGATTGATGGTGCACCTTCTTCGAGGTGATAACATTCCATGAGCTACGCGTAAATAATTAAACATCGTCTGCTTCCCTGCAGTTGCGAGTTGCAGTTGCAAATGCCGTGAAGCTTAACACACTTTTGCTATGCCATTTACGAGGATATTTTACAGCGAAGTTTTATATGCATACAGCTCTCGTTCGTTTACGAAAATTTCGTGGCGTAACAAAACAAACGCCGAAAAATGCAAATAAAATAACTTTTCAGTTCGAGTGAGAATTGAACACACACCTTCGACATGGAAGCAGGTGTTCTATACCACTGAGACACGCTACTTAATAGACGCGTCACAGACGCAATGGGACCCTCAGCGTTTCTGGGACTGTCAATAAACTGTTGGTATATGGTGCTTCAATTTCTTCTTTTCTCTTTGAGCCTTTCTTTTTTCCACAAACGGTATTCAGCGCTTGTGTTGTCTACGTTTATATGTTTTGCACCCGTGTCTTACTCACCATCCAGTCCCAGTTAAGTATTCTGCGCCGCAGGTGAGTGTACGTAAGCAATGTAAACGGCGGTGCTTCCCCCCCCCCCCCCCCCCGAAGGTCTTTTTGTAGCACCTGGCAGGCTGTAAGCTTTTTTAAAAGGTAGGTAACACACATTTGCAGTCCGTGAAGCTGTCCTACAAGGCGCTATATTTATGCCTTTTTTCAATTCCTCTGGCGCATAGCTAGACCAAGAGACGTACCGTCGGGTGGTTTGCTCGGTATCTTGCGTTCAACGCACAGTCGCGGTGAAAGCCGCGCCTTCATCGTGTTTAGGCGGTGCTCCAACTCGAAGCAGCACTGGCCGGCGCATACTGCGTAAGGCATCAAATCGAGGTCACAAACACATTGATGCGCCTTAAGGAAAGTGAGTTACCGGTTAAGCTGGCAGTGCGGCTACAATAGCTCATGCTTTACAGTGGGGACAACCCGACATAAGCTACCTGAGTCCACTTGCTAGCTTGGTTAGAAGACCCCTGTCACAAACGAGCGCTCAAAAAAAAAAGGAAAAAAGAGCGCGCTGCCAAATTCTGGTGACCAAGCGCCAGAGAGAAGCCTCAAGGTCAACGCTATAGAAGAAAACAAGCATCCAAAGACTCCCCGGGCGCACCGTCCCTCTTCCCCTCGGAAGCGTAGTTTCGCCGACCAACCACCTCACATCGGCCGCCGAGCAAGCCCTTGAAAGATCTGGAAGGAAAGGAAAGTGGTGATGCAGAGTTGCGTCACGTGTCGCGGATGGCCCTTGAAACGTCTCGCTCTTTCTCCAGCCTTGGCTGTGCATCGCGCCGACGAAACGATGAGAACTTTCTAGAATCTAGCACGAAAGGTATTTAAGCGAGCAGCGGAGAGTAGTGATCAGGAGAAGAAGAAAGTTTGCGTCAGGGTGCGTAGCGTGTTCCGCCTTGTCGGCGAAGGTTTTGTCCTCAGTGACAATGCAGGAGAAGAAGAAAGTTTGCGCCCGTGTGCGTAGGATTATTCCGCCGTGTCGGCGAAGGCTTCTGTCCTCAGTGGCAAAGTAGGTAATGACGAGGATTTCCACCTTAGGGGTGAAGACTCGTGCTACAAGCAGAAGAGTGTGTCTACCGCCAGCGAGCGAAGGCGCGTTACAACAGCTGCGCGTGGGAAGCCGACGTGTTACCGGCGAAGAAGTTTGGTGCTTGGAGAGCGGCCAATTGAAGACGCGAAGTTTCCTGGAACAGAAACTTCGGGGGCAGCGGACGACAACAGTGCTGAACTTTGAGTGAGTGATTCTTGAAAGAGTATCATTCAGATTTTGTTCCAAGGACTTTGGATCGAATAAGTTTTCGAACTCTTTAGTCTAAGTGTCTTGGTTGTTCGATGGATGTGATTACTTTGTAGCGCGTATTGTTGTTTGCGTCCGTTGTTTCGAGTGTAGCTGATTGGACTGTGTAGTACGTTGTTTTATTGGTGACATATTGTATTCAACTATTGTCGAGTGTGCATATTAGTGTATCATTTGATCTGCCATATTTGAGAATAGAATTTTGTTTTGTTTATCAACTCTCGACTCTGACTCGTTCTTTGGACCACAGCCGGCGTTCGCTGGCGCGCCAAATAGGACCACTGCCAAATTGTCCACGCTTTCGTAGTGCAGTTCGGAGGGCCGATACTTCGGCCCTTGGAATTAGCCCGGCGATCGCCTCCCTAATTAACGAGACCTGTGACACCCTCCCCCTCCTTTTTTATAAAGTCACGATTGACTCTCTGTTGGCGGGAATCAGGTGCTGCTGGAAAAGTGTAAATTGAAGGCACACCGCACTCGCACAGCCGCTGTAAATGTCCCGAGTACCATCCATAAGGGGTCCCCGATTTTTTTTTGTTTTTATACAGCCAGCTATTGCGCACTGTGTTCCGAGAGAATAACATTCATATGACCTCTTGTGTGTCTCAAGCATAAGATTTAGCATGCTGATAATCTTCGAAGCAAAAGCAAAGAACAGCGAACACACCCCAGACATGCCTCGTCCGGCTTTTCCACAGCCCCCTCTACAAACCCGCTTGAATGGGAGCCGCACGCGGAGTCAAAAGACAAATCCTGAAGTCTTCTTCCGACGTTGCTATATAATGCTAGGTTACAGTATGAAGTGTAGCACTAAATCAAAATTGATTAAGCATTTTGACTGCACCCACTGGCTGACTGGTTCTATGGATAACTGTGTATTTGACCTAGGTGCATGCTAAGAAACCGAAGGTGGTGAAAATAATCCTTAGTCTTCCATTACGGTGTGCCTCATAATGATATCTTTGATTCGGCACGTAATGCCCCAGAATTTAACAGAATATTGACGGCGCCCGTTTTTTTCATTCAGTAGTTATCGTTTGCCGTGATACGGGCTGCGAAAAACGGTAAGCTGTAAATTCGTGGCATTTACGATTGTGAAGGGATCGACAGCGTGTACTCTCTCAGAGCACGTTGCAGGCGTGGTCGATCACTTCAGACTGGCCCAACGTCGTCCCTTTTCTGTTCTTGTTGTACCTGAAATAACTGGTGATGTCAATGCTCTACGGGACGCCAACTTCGTACAAAGAGAGAGAGAGAGAGAGAGAGAGAGAGAGAGAGAGAGAGAGAAAGAGAGAGAGAAACACGCGTTGTAATAGAGATCGACATTTCATGCAAGAGATATTGCAGCGAAACTGTTACGTCACACTGAACCGATCTTCACAGTGAACGACACGCTGCTGTGTCCGCCAGGTTAAACAACGAATGCACAGACAAAAGGACGATGCAAGCGCTCCGTGTGCGTGTTCGTTGTTTAATGCTGTGTGCGCTGCCGTATGCCGTAATAACCCACCAACTAGCATGCAAATGTGTTTTAAGTTGTGTGCGACTTTTTATTGAGCTGGTAATGAAGCTGCGAAAGGGTGCGACCTGTCTGATTTATTTTGCCTGGTACAAGTCAAATCGAAAGCTTGCACCGCCACTTGCCAGCTTAAATTGCTCCACTTTAACACTTCAGCGTATATAGCAATTAGGGGCGCAGTCGCTGCACAAAATACGCATGTTTGATAAGCCTGTCTTACCAGCTCGATATACCAGCCTGTCTTACCAGCTCGATATATATACTGATTTGAAAGCGAGCAAAGTCAACGTTGTGCTTCTCGTACTTGGAAACAACAACAACAACAACAACAACAACAACAACAACAACAACAACAACAACAACAACAATACTACGGCGTTCTAATATGCGTTAAATAAAGAAGGTGGTTGTGGGCAGGGCATGTATGATTGACTAAAGTTCCCCAGCTCAAAAACGCAATTATGACACAGTAAATGACAATAACGCCAGCTTGTCCAGTTGCGCGTGCGTCAACCACAGCTGACGCAAACTGGCAGCTCAACGAAGTGGTTTACCTACATCGGTGGAGGTGCTAGGAAGCTCCTCTCACTGCGTCCCTTTGAAGAAAACATCGTCCCTATCCGTGAAATACGAAAGCGATGAAAAAAGAATGTATACACATATACTGAAAGAAAACACAAGAAGCAAGCGAAAAGTGAAGTCCCAGTCTGCGGTTTTACGTCCCACAACCAAGATGTGACTATGAGAGACGCCGTAGTGGAGAGCTCCGAAAAGTTCAAGTAATTAGTGTTCATTGATGTGTTCAGCTATCGTATAGTGTACACGAGCCCCTATAGCATTTCGTTTTTATCGAAAACTGACCGCAACGGCGGGGATTGAACCCACGAATATCGGGTTAGCAGCCGACCGGCATAACTCCTGTTCCACTATGGCGGACAAAGTTCCAACAATAGTTCGCACGTGGAATTGCGGGCTGTGGCACTGATTTTCAAGGCTGAGATTAGAGCTACGGGTTCGAGCGACTGCGAAGCACAGCAGATGCTGATATTTTATGATGACATTAAATTATAAATTATGACTTGACTGCCCCAACGTGGGAGTTGCCCACTATGTGTTGTGTCGCACACCTCCGCATCTTTGTCAAGTTTTGCGTCAATCTATCTATCGCATAGGGAACACATCTACACTATTGCGTAGCGTCAGGTTGCATACAGTATCATTTCTGGTGTCGTCACGCACCCATGAGGGTTGTTGTGATACTTAGGTTACCAAAGCTTCATTTCCAGTGGAAATGAGCAGCAGCAGAAACGCCACTGTATTGCCATACATTGTTTATTATGTATTGCCATACATGTTTTTATTATATTCATGTGACGGGGCTGCCACGGGTGTAACCACGCTCGTTCAGCACAGGTCGCGCCGAAATGCCCCGGGACATTCCCGATCGCTTGTTCGGATGAGTTAGCGCGCACGGCGTGATGGGTATCCGAGTTCATTCGGGAAGCAACCGAGGTACTAACAATAACAGTGGAATCACGCACGTATTAGGGTATGTAAACAAAACAGTTTGATTGGCGACTCTATACTCGGCACTACCTCTGTATCGTGGGCGTTGTTCGTTTCTGCTGTATGTGTTACTTGATTTGCTGGACACAAGTTCGCCCAGTACATTTGTGTCGTCTTTAACAACCGGACTTTTTCACCATCAAAACAATGCGACGATACCTTCTGCGAGCACGTGACGAATAGTTCAGTCCATGTCGTGACGACAGGACATAGTAGTAGCCGTAACTACTTATGAAAAACGCGTAATTATTTTTTCAACAACCACTCACGCTTACCTGTGCATTTTCTAACCACCGTTCTTCAATGCCATCCTAAAAAGTCACCCACGCTTCAAGCAACAAAGGCATTGCTGAAATTCCTAAATACAAAGGACTTGCACAAACGGCTGTAGACTTTTAATGGTGCCGTATACCGAACAAGACTGCCGCTCTGTGTGGTGATGTTATGTGTGCGTGTGTGTGCTTCTCCTCTCTTTCCTTTTTTTTTTGCTCTTCTTTCAATCTCCCCCATCCCTTCCCTTTGTGCAGGATAGCATACTGGTTATGGCGAACTGGATAACATTCCTGCCTTTCCTCTCTCTCGTTTTCCTTCCTTCTAGCTTCATGAAAGCTTAGACTTACGTTTGACGAAAAATAAAAGACAGCTCAATTTTTTCTTGACGATACACTCTATGTGGACGGCATCAGGCCTTGTGCGGCGCCGCGATGACTGCGTTATGCCGTCGGGCACAACATGATAATCCAGCGCCCCACAAGTCATCAAGTGTCATCGCAGAAGCTTTCGCTCTAAGCCGACGTCAGCTTATTGGCCTCGAGAACCAAACTTCGTCGCGTGGCTGGTATACTTCTACCGGATACAACAGGTGCAATGTTCTGGAAGCTAGCGAGACTTTTTGCTCTATAGATTCACTCGCACCATTAAATATTACTACCGGTAATATATTTTTTTCTTTGCGTTTTTAGACTGGCTATTTATTGCAGATTATAGCGCATGAGAAATACATCCCGGTATTTACACGGTTGCCTGTAGGGTGTTCAAGATCACTGAGCATCTCTTTATTTTCGTATGCTGGCCTCAACAAGTAGTTCGCCCAACGCGCAGCTGGAGCACATGTCGCGTAGGCCACGCTTACAACGATGAAATCAAAGCGCGAGACGTGCGGAGATATACGTTTTGCTGACCGAACTTCTTCTCACGTAGCTTCTACAGCGTTGGACATGATGTACGAAACAGAGCTACCCGCTCTATATCCACTCTATTTTTCGCTGCATAAAAGTTAAAAGAAGTCGCACGCTAAACAGCGGCTATAGTGTCAAATAACAGAGCAAGCCAAGCCAGGGCGCTTGATTGTGTGCAGTGTTCACGCATGCACAGCAAGCCGCAGCGCAGAAATACGAACCGTTGTTGCACTCACCTCTCGCCGTCTGTATATGTTGCTGCATGCACGTATATGGCTTCATAGTAGCGCCAGATAGAAACATTTCCGTTATAAATGTTTCAACGTGTCTTTCACTTTAGCACTCTGTGAGTAGACACCCTGACCGTTAATATTTCCGCTGCATTAAAGAAAACAAGTAGACTATAAACTTAGTTGTCGCCCCGCCACGGTGGTCTAGTGGCTAAGGTACTCGGCTGCTGACCCGCAGGCCGCGGGATCGAATCCCGGCTGTGGCGGCTGCATTTCCGATGGAGGCGGAAATGTTGTCGGCCCGTGTACTCAGATTTGGGTGCACGTTAAAGAACCCCAGGTGGTCAAAATTTCCGGAGCCCTCCACTACGGCGTCTCTCATAATCGAATAGTGGTTTTGGGACGTTAAACCCCACAAATCAATCAAATATAAACTTAGTTGTCAGCCTTTTTAATCCATTTCGACGTGGTGTGCTCTTTAACTTCTTACCCAGCGCTCGCAGCGTGCTCGCCTGTCCGTGCTTGCATGCCTTATCTTTGTTTCTGATCGGTCAGTTTTTCCGGCGACGGCAATTTATTTAGCTGTGACGCGCTGCATCAGATCAAGCGTATCGTGCACCACTTGCAGGCCTGTATAGTCGTCGTCTACGCAGCCATTAAAGAATTGATTTGATTGATGTGTGGGGTTTAACGTCCCAAAACCAGCAAATGATTATGAGACACGCCGTAGTGGAGGGATTCGGAAATTTCGACCACCAGGGGTTCTTTAACGTGCACCCAAATCTGAGCACACGGGCCTGCAACATTTCCGCCTCCATCGGAAATGCAGCCGCCGCAGCCGGGATTCGAACCCGCGACTTTCGGATCAACAGCCGAGTACCTTAGCCACTAGACCACCGCGGCGGGGCAGCCATTCAGGAAGACAATTAAGTTATAAGACCTATGGAATATGCCTTCATCTGCTACGATACAAAAGGCGATTAGGTAGATCCAGCATTACGTAAAATATGGAATCCGAAGAACAGATCAGGGCCGCTATAACGTGAGACTATTCGAATGTAATACTTGACGTGGTTGTCCATTAGTAGTTGCAGTGCTCGGCTGACAACCCAGAAGGTATCGCGGGATCGAATTGCGGCCGCGGCCACCGCGTTTCGTTGGAGCCGAAGTGTTGCAAGCCCGTGCACTCAGATTCAGATGCACGTTGAAGAACTCCAGATGGTCAAAGTTTGATGGGCCTTCCACTATACGTCGTTCCGCATAATTATGTACCGTGGTTTCGGGGCGCGAAACTCGAAGACTTAGTATTATTCAACTCTGATGTCATAGCTATCTCCCGACGTCTAATTTATTCCACTGCCGACACAAGGATTAGCACGAACGGCGTATTTTTATGGCAACAGTTCCTTCTAGAACTTTTATTTCTTTTAATTTGAATATGAAGAGCATTGGTTGATTTGACACATTCTTTGCTTTATATCTGAGCGGCGGCAATGAGTTTAGAAGAGCACAGCAGCTGATTTAATTGGGCCCCTGCGCTAGAACGGATCGCCGAGGAAAAAAGGTTACCGAAGGTTTATTTTCGGTTGCTTTCGGTGACAGTCGAGGCAGCTTGTGAAGGGCATCATTAACACGGATCGTTTGCTAATCGCAAATCATAGAGCGATGTAATCTACGTGGCTAAACGAGTGAGCAGTGCCACTTGGAATAGTCAATACACGCAAATAAACCTATTCATGCCAACAGTTACGACAAGCCAGTAGTATCGGCAGACGCCCATCCTCGGTGTAACTATATATATATATATATATATATATATATGTATATATTCTGTTTTTTTTCATTGGTTTGGTGATGCGCTATTCATTGATTTGGAGTAGGTAATATTTCGTAACATTGCATGGCAGACTGATAATGTCGCCTCTCCCTGAATCTTCACTGATATGCTGATATGCTGCACACAATGGAAATAGTTTATAAAGTTGTACCCACTGTGACCTAAATGGTGCATGAGTCTCTTGTGCACACTGCATCACGCGACGAACTAGCGCGGTGGGTAAAAAATTGGTACGGTGTACCAGCGGCGAAGTCCGAATATGAAAATTGCGAAAACCTAGTGTTAGATCGATCAAGATTCTGCACATGGTCAAGATTCTGCACATGGTCTGGCAAAAAAGAAACGATCCTTAGATGTTTTCTGTGCATAAATTTAACGGAATTTTTCACCACGTTGCCTAAGAGGTCATGGACATGCTGTTCACATAAATTTTGTCCAATATGACTGAATGACAAACATCCCGCAGTACTCACACACTTTCGGTTTCGAATTTAAACTACATTCCACAAGGTTGTGCTGGCCGTTTGTCGAGTGTTGTGCGTGCCCGCAGGTTAATAATTGTTGGGTATACAGCTATGCAGCCTTCCTTCCTATCGGAGGGCCCCGTTACTTGGTGAGGTGCCACAAGTGTTTTCACGCGAACCACTGTTCCGAGTTTTACTCTATTGCTTAACGTATCCCTGCTTTTACTCCCTCTCCTCCTCCTCATTCTAATGTACTCAGCACTGCACTGTCGAGCAACGCTCGCGATTCTTGCATTGCGAAATGCGCAGCACGGTCCGTTGCAGAGGACGACTAAAGGACGACATCCTGTGAACCCCCCCCCCCCCCCCCCCCCTGCCTTTATAAATAGGGGGTGACTTCGCCACCACCAAGCTTGAAAGTTGGCGTTTTTCAGTTTTGACTAAAACGGCCTCTCGCCACCTCGCGTTCAAAGACGAGGGGTGGTTTTCTCTTCTCCTTCGCTACCCTTCGCACACGCGATGCATCCTCCTCTCCCCTGAGTTCTCAAAAGTACGTGGACAATGTCAACACTAAGCGCTAGGGCCTATCAGGATTTCGCGCGTCTAGGCTACGCGCTGTTATCGCCGCTTGCGCAGTTGTAAACACACAAAATGTAGTGTCACCGTTTGATCGCGCTCGATATTCATGCGAGACAAGAAAGAACGGGTGGGCGGCTGCACGGCGAAGCAGTGCAGGAGACATATCACCGTTGACATTTCGCGTATACGGACGAATCGAGAGCACCTACACTATAGACGTCACGGGAACTGCTGTCTGCGTCACAGAAGTGCGCAAGGAGGACAAGAAATATGAGCAGAAAATATTGCGTTATTTTTTATTTGAGAGCCTGTTGTGTGGCCCTTTAAGGCCCTGTCTAGCTCAAATAAAATTCTCCTCTTATTAAAAAATATTCCACGAATTCACAGCCTAATAATGTGCGCCTTGTGGTAAGTGACCCTGGTTTTCTTAACATATTTCTTCCTTATCCCGATTTTTCCGCCCCCAATACTGTAAGCGTGTCTTACTTGTTTCTGTCGCGAATGTGTTTTCATTGCTGTACTCTAAAACCAAGGCTTAAAGAAGGCTAGTTCCTAAACGTGCACCCGGGCGAACATCTGCACATTCAGTAAGAAAATTGGGAAGATTCCACACCTTGTGAAAAGAGGTTTCATGCGAAGCAGTCTGCAAGTTTATTGTCCACGCGGCATTTTTAGGCCTAGAGCCAAGTGTTACGAGGAAGATCGACGTTTTTGACAAGTGTTGTACATGTGTTCACATTGTAAGCTTACCACGTATGTCGACTACACTGGCGTTTAAAGGGTAACATGTGGTCTGACGTAACGACAACCCTCACATTACAACGAAAACGTGAGTATCGTCGAAAGAAAGTGTGCGTTATGGTGGGTTGATAGAAATACCATACGTAATTTTAGTTAGCATACAGTTCCATGCTGCAGTCACCAAGGTCGAGCAAAGCTTGAATATAGCTTTCTGAATCCTAGAAATATGTGGCCTTTATTTTATTACAATGCTGCAAAAGCAGAGCTAACACTAAAACCGCGATCGGTGTTAACACGACATGACGCATGTATCGTAAAGGTACCGTTATATCACGTAATGTTTATTGTTTCGTTTTGCAACACACATCCACCACTGCAACTTCAATCGACGTTGTACCAACCTTATGCGCGTGCAGAGTCATTTTTAAAAGCAGAGTCAAAAGCTGACGTGGCTCTGAGGTAGAACACCTAGCTACCATACTCTCTCTCCCGTGAGGCACACGCATTTTCTGCCCCAGTGAAGTTCCACTGCTTAAATACACGCTTTGTATTCTCGAGTTTTCGACACTGTTCGCCGAACAGCGCATGCTCGTAGGCGTATCGCTACGCGACCCTATAGCGGTACAGTGTGGACGGCCCTGCGGTAATGTGGCTTCAGTGGCCCTCCCTGTGAAATCGATCGGTCGCAGCCACGGCAGGTAAGAATTGACGTTCGGACAAGAAGAAGCCATTTATTTAAAGTGAACACTCCCCTTCAGGGTCTGGTCAGGTGGATGGGCTTTACCGAACCGTGCTTTTCTCGCTCCCGCAGTGACGTCATAGGAAGCCTCAAAATGTCAGGCACCTGCACGGCGCGCAACGTGAAAGGGCGAGTGCGGGCAGACTAAGAGCGCATGTACGCTATCCGTGCCTTGCGTGCATGCTGGAGATGTTTGTGAGCCTTTAATTGGAAACGACAGAAACGTGCTCGATCTGCGCCTCGCAGTGAACTCCTTCCTCGTCCTCCTCCCCCCTCCCTTTTTTTTTCATTCTTGCATTTTGTACTTCTCGTGTTGTAACTTGGACAGCAGAAACTGAGGAATTTTAATTTTCCACTGAGTGACTACCATCGCGTGCCTCATTTCAAAGAAGTACGCGGTGTCCTTTTGTTTTCTCTTAAAATTATGGTACTGGTGCACCATCCTGGCAATAATATTTCGTGACCCGTCATTCGCGGGTTCGATCTCTGCCACGGCGGTCGCATTTTGGTGGAGGCAAAACCGACAAGGCACATGTACTGTGCGATGACAGTGCACTTTAGAGAACGCCACAAGGTCGAAACTTCCGGAGTCCTTCATCAATGCGTCCCTCATGATCATATCGTGGTTTTAGGACGTAAAACACACATAATAATAGTAATGACTATATTTCATAGATTTCTATCCATTCGTTGCGAGCAGGTGTCCCCAAGCGCCACGTTATTTCAACGTACTATATTGTGCCTTCAGGCATTGAATATTTAGCGCTGCAGCTCAGCACTTGTTTTGATTGGATGTTCGCTTGCCCATGTGTAACTTCATACGCAGCCATTCAGTAACATAACCATCGCCTAATGTTCGACAGTCATAATGCAATGTGTTACAATTTGTAAGTCACATGCGGTCTGTTTTACAGAGCCTAGCATTCTTTAACACGGTGTCCTGAGGGCTCGCTGATATCGCAACGAAGTGATGGCTGTTACCGTCGGTCAGCTAATTCCTGATTTGATTACAGAAGGTTTCGATTTCATTTGGCCTGGTCATTCTGTTGCACCCTGCCCCTTCAAGTTTGTCGACAAGATCGAGGCGTCGCAGACTCGTGCCAAGTCATACACGTAGATTGCTTCGCCGTTCAGAGTTCGAATTTGCATGCCTTGGTGCTAATTTCAAGCACCCCTCTTCACTTTGTTTTTTCGACGGAACAAATTTCTCTGCATGTATTTATTCCTTGTTTGTCGGCTAGTTGACTTTATACAATAATTCTTTGATTACGCGAAAGAGAGAGCACGAAATAAACTGGGGCAAGCAAGAGAAATGCACAAGTGCCGCTAGCAAGTTTGTTGAATAAACACAGCTATAAAGAACAAGAAAAAAGAAACCACGTGTAAGAACAAAGGATAGCAGCTTCCTTGCCCTAGTTCGTTTCATGCAGTCCTCAGAAGTCAAAGGTTACCAACTCACACAGTGATCATTCGTTATAAAGTAATTATTTGGTTGTGTGTGACTGCAATCAATATCCGAGGGGGCTCAGGGAAACGTAAACGATGATTCGAACTTACCAGTCGCTGTTCTTCGCTTCGCAGTTCCTTCGCCTGGCACTCTTCAGACACCCGGATCTGGAACTCGGAGACCCTACTGAATCCTGCTCGATACTGGGGTACCGTGGTGGCCTCAGGTGCTCCTTCACGACCACGCGTTGCTCCGAGCCCTCTTCGGCACGCGAAGCTGCGCGCGCCGTGTGCGCACGTGAAGCAATCTCATCCTGTCATGTATCATCGTGCGATCTTCCTTCCTCCCTGGTATCTTGGCGCTATAGTTCCAGTTCCACATCGATTACAGTAACACCACTTCAGCTAGGACTGGATATATTGCCTCGCTATCACCCTAGAAGCTCTATAGGGCTCAGCGACACGTCATCGATGGTTCGTGCTTGCCAACCACTGTTTTTCTATTAACTAATAGCTACTCTTCCTTCGCTAAACCAGCCAATCATAGATTGTTGGCAGTGCTGCCGAGCCCACATTCAATTACTGTTCTGCTTATATATTAATATTGTAACGGGGAGTATTTATTAAGTGAACGCCGGGTGGGCTAACACTACACACAGTGTGTAAGGATGCAGGACAAGAGGGCAGTTCAGACACAGCCCCACAACAACATCGTCGACTTCATCCCTTCTACGTCATTTCTGCACCCGTGCCTGAGGTACCTTTCTATACCCGTGACATTACCCCGGGCGGCAAAGCACCATCCCGGTGCCTGCTGTTATTAGATGGACGGGTCACTGTGATAGGGCTTCAGGCGAGACACATCCACAATGTCACTTCTGGATGTAACAGTGGGGTTCGTAGTAGGAGAAATTTCATAGGTGACAGGTGTGACTTGGCGCAGAACTCGGTAAGGCCCAACTTATGGCGATGAAAGTTTCTCGCACAGGCCGACACGACGGGATGGCAGCCACTGTAGCACGAGAGAGCCCAGAGAAAAATCGACATCCCTATGTCGGCTGTCGTAGAGCGACTTTTGTGCTCTCTGGGACGATGAGAACCTGGCGCGGGCTACTGTACGTGCGATCAGAGCACGGGAGATGGCATCTTGTGCGTACGAAGTGGTGGACGGAAGGTCATGCGCAAGCAGGGTATCGAAAGGTAGTAAGAGATCACGGCAAAAGAGAAGACCCCTTACAATATTCTCCGGAGAGGTTGAATTTAACCACAGCCCTGACGATATACTCTGAACTGTTGGTCCTGCATATAGACGCATGTTTATATTTTTGGTTAGTTCTTGTTTTATCCCTCTGTACTCTTTCCGATCGCTATTTTCCTGCCTCTGTGCAAGGTATCAAAGCGCTTTGTTTTTACTGCAGGTTGACCTCCCTGCCTTTTCGTTTTCATATGTTACGTTCTCTCTCTTCCTCACCCCTTTACGTCAGCTTCAGTCTGGGCATGCAGTCAGCCATTCTTGACCGACTAAAAACTATTGAAGTAACCCTGGCTGATTGTGAAAAAAGGATCCTTCGAAATTAATTCTAAATCGGTCAAAATTGAATCTGAATGCACAAAGCTCGTGGCTGTCAAGACTTAAATCACCACACTCCGTACGAGGACGGACGCTTGTCCGGCCTATGTGTCTACCCTGACTAGCCGTGCTATTGACGTCAACGAAAGGTCTCGTTAATTTAACCTTGATTTTTGTGGGTTAAAACACACTCTTAATTGAAACTTTCGTGAGTCTGAAAAACAGACCCTCTGTATTAAGCACTTTCAGCCACCGTTTCAATCACAGGAAATTGAACGCGCGCATTGCCTCGGATCCTATTGTAATGGCATGTCAGGGCTAGCCATTTTTAATTCACGCATGTCAAAGACACATACTGCGTTTTTTCATTAGCGCGCTAGTTTAAGGGGAAATTTTTTTGGCCTGTCTTAAGATTTTACCCCTTAGTTTGACAAGCGCATGGGTGCCTTGTCAAAAAGTTCCTCCCTGGCGGAAAAAAGCTTCGTTGAACATTTGTGGGCACAGGAGGTAATTGAGCACAAGTCCTAGCAGTTACCCCGTTTTAACCACCAACATCCCAACGTAATCCTCCTTTCCTACGCACTAATATCCGCAGTGTCAGTTCAAATCGTAGTTCGCTATGAAGCCTCATCAGCTCATCTTCGCGTAAGGCGGTTTTGCCTTGAGACAAGGCTCAACTCGTCCATTCGTGATCTTGAGTTCCTGTCTGTCTTTGACGACCTTGACATATTTCGCAAAGACCAGGTCGACGATGGTGCGCGTATTGCCGCGAGCCATAAGCTATGATGCATCCCGATAATAATATAATCACCTCTTGATATGTGGCGGTTATAATGCACCGAATCCCTCTCGCGCATGCGCGTGCTTTTGAGCATTTGCTGCCACACCACACCCGCCCCACTCCTATTGCCGACACTTCATTGCTGCCTGATTTCCACCATGCGTGGCACGAGATAACTAAGTCGTATCTCAACACGCCTGGTCTACTTTTCGGTGATATTAATTTAGCCTCTATACTGTTGTAGAATCTAGCTTTGAAACTATTAAATATACGTGCGCCAATGAATTCCTCAACACGTGTCTCAAATTTGAATTGAAGCAAGTTGTTAACAGAGCCACGCGCATTACAGACCATTCGGCAAAGATTTTTTATTGTATAGTAACATCATAACCTGAAAACCTTTCCGATATCACGTATGTGTATGGCCTCGGCGACCTTAATACACCTCATACTGTTTTTTTCAGGTCACATGTCCAATCCAAGAAGAATTAAAAGCAGCGTGCTTTATGACAGAAGTGACTACAACAGCAGGGCCCAAGAATAGTGACCTATGTTAATTTCGAAGCCAACTACGTGTGAAGAGGTTTATTGGCCGTTAAAGGCAGCGACGAGACAGCGTGATGAACCGTCCAGCGATCGGCACAGCAACGAACCGAAGCACGAGCCGAGAGCGCCGGGCGTTGGCGATGCTGCTCGCTGCAGGCACATCTTCTTCTTCTTCACAATCGCCCCCGCTGAAAAAAGGAGCCATCCTGGCGACTTAAGAAGTTTCAGGCAAAGGCTCATGGTACGGTTTCAGTCGGGAAACATGGACGATGTCGCGTGCACGCCGGCGCATGTCGTCCGATCGGGAAACTGGTTCAATTAGGAAATTAACCGGAGAGGTTTTCTCCAAAACGGTGTAAGGCCCCTCGTACCGGGGGACAAGTTTCGAGGAGAGTCCCGGTGTTTGGTATGGGATGGCAAGCCACACAAGAGACCCTGGGGCGTAGCTGGGATCCGGAAGAGAGGTGCTACGGGTTTCTTTCTGGCGTTGTTGCTCTTCCGAGGTGAACGCACGGGCGAGCTGGCGGCACTCTTCGGCTTGTCTAGCAGCATCGGAGATAGGTGGACACTCGGAAGCATCAGGACGGTAAGGAAGTAGGGTATCAATTGTATGGGAAGGCTCACGTCCGTAAAGAAGAAAGAAAGGTGAGAATCCCGTGGTGGTTTGTATTGCGGTGTTATATGCGAACGTGACGTATGGGAGAACACGGTCCCAGTTGCTATGATCAGATGCCACGTACATTGAGAGCATATCACCTAGCGTGCGGTTGAACCGTTCCGTTAGTCCGTTAGTCTGCGGGTGGTATGCTGTCGTTTTCCGATGAATGACGTGGCATTCCGAAAGCAGAGTTTCGACGACCTCGGAAAGGAAAGCGCGGCCTCTGTCACTAAGGAGCTCTCGAGGTGCACCATGTCGAAGGATAAAGCGTTGCAAAATGAAAGAGGCGACATCCTGAGCTGTAGCGCTCGGCAAAGCGGCTGTTTCGGCGTAGCGTGTCAGGTGGTCAACCGCCACTATAATCCACCGATTACCATCTGGTGTCAATGGAAGGGGACCGTAGAGGTCAACGCCGACGCGATCAAATGGCTTGGCAGGGCATGGAAGTGGCTGCAATGCGCCAGTCGCACGTGGCAGTGTTGATTTACGTCGCTGGCAGTCAGGACAGCACTGCACAAATTTACGTACAAAATTGTACATGCCGCGCCAGTAATAGCGATGGCGAAGGCGTTCATATGTTTTGAACACTCCGGCGTGGCCACATTGTGGATCGTCGTGAAGGGAGGCGCATACTTGCGATCGTAAAGTGCGTGGAATGACCAGCAACCACCGGCGGCCATCGGGAGCGTAGTTGCGTCGATGAAGAAGTTGATCGCGGATGGCGAAATGGAAAGCTTGACGTCGGAGGGATCGAGATACTGGAAGGTTGGGCGTGCCAGATAAATATTCGATAAGAGAGGCGATCCATGGGTCACGACGTTGTTCGGTGGCAATCGAGTCGAGATTTAGCGATGACAAGGTCTGGAGGCAAGTGTTTCCGCACGTCTGATCTGGTGGTAAAGGTGAGCGAGACAGGGCATCAGCGTCAGAGTGTTTGCGTCCGCAGCGGTATACGACGCGAATGTCGTACTCCTGGATGCGGAGTGCCCATCGCGCAAGGCGGCCAGAAGGGTCTTTCAACGTGGAGAGCCAGCAAAGCGCGTGGTGATCAGTTACTAGATCGAACGGGCGGCCGTATAAGTACGGCCGGAACTTTCCAAGCGCCCACACCAGAGCCAAACACTCTTTTTCTGTCACGCTGTAATTAGTTTCGGCTTTCGTCAGAGTGCGGCTAGCGTAGGCTACAACGTATTCTGAATAGCCGGGCTTTCGTTGAGCGAGGACCGCGCCTAGCCCAACGCCGCTGGCGTCGGTGTGCACTTCGGTAGGAGCCGTCGGGTCGAAGTGGCGAAGAATAGGTGGGGAAGTGAGCAGACGGCGCAGAGTAGTGAAGGCAACGTCACATGCAGGGGACCAGGAGGTGAGGTTCACGTCACCGCGAAGAAGCTGGGTTAACGGTGACATGATAGATGCAAAATTTCGAACAAAGCGCCGGAAATAGGAGCATAGGCCTACAAAGCTGCGAAGTTCTTTCATGGTCGTCGGCTTGGGAAATTCTGCGACTGCTCGAAGTTTTGCTGGGTCTGGTAATACGCCGTGCTTGGACACGATGTGGCCTAGGATGACGAGCTCGCGTGCAGCGAAGCGGCATTTTTTCAGGTTAAGCTGCAGACCAGCGTTGGTCAGACAGCTCAAAACGTGCCTGAGGCGAAGGAGGTGCGTAGGAAAGTCGTGGGAGAAAACCACGACATCGTCGAGGTAACAGAGGCACATATTCCATTTGAGGCCACGTAGCGTATTATCCATAAGACGTTCAAACGTGGCAGGCGCGTTACAAAGCCCAAAGGGCATGACGTTAAATTCATATAGTCCGTCTGGTGTAATAAATGCCGTTTTTTGGCGATCGGCTTCTGCCATTGGGACCTGCCAGTAGCCAGACCGCAAATCTAGTGACGAGAAAAATTCCGCTCCGTGAAGGGTGTCAATGGCGTCATCAATGCGCGGCAAAGGATAGACGTCCTTGCGGGTTATCTTATTCAAACGACGATAGTCCACGCAAAATCGGATAGATCCGTCTTTCTTACGCACCAGGACGACGGGAGACGCCCAGGGACTGTGGGATGGTCGAATGACGTCTCTACGAAGCATATCTTCGACTTGATCGTTGATGACGCGGCGCTCTTCAGCGGAGACACGGTATGGTCTTTGACGCAGTGGCTGGTGTAGGCCGGTGTCAACATGATGTTTGACTTGTGATGTGCGGCCCAGTTGAGGTTGCGACACATCGAACGAACTCCTGAACTCATGCAGAAGATTCAGCAGGTCGGCATGTTCGGTGGGAGTGAGAGTGTCGGCGATGGCGCTGGAAAACGTATCATCGGACGACTCCCCGAGTGCCGACAGTGCTTTGGGGTGGTCGCAGTAGTCGTCCGGGACATCAAACAAAAACGAAGGGTCGAGATCCTGCACGCGGCCGAGACATTCCCCCGCAAGCAATGTGACAGGTGTTGAAAGCGGATTGCTTACGAACATGTTGCTTCTTCCGGCGGCAAGATCAATTGTTGCGAAAGGCAGCGGTAAAGCTCGACGACTTTTGAAGATATCGGAAGGCATAAAAAGAACTGTAGCGTCAGTGTAGGCGTTGCATGAAACGGGAACAAGGGCGAAATTTCCAGGCGGAATATCGGTATCTTCATGAACGAGCAACTTCGGCGGCTGATGAGGAGCGTCCAGTAATGGGACATCACACAAGGGTGAAAACTCAACTTCGGCGCGTGCGCAGTCTATGACGGCATTATGGCGGGATAGGAAGTCCCACCCGAGGATGACGTCATGCGAACAGACAGGAAGAACAATAAACTCCACGATGTAAAGAATGCCTTCGATGGAGACTCTTGCAGTGCAGGCTGCGAGAGGCGTTACTTGCTGTGCGCTTGCGGTGTGAAGCGACAGTCCCGAAAGCGGCGTCGTTACTTTGCGTAATAAACGGCAGAGATTAGCGGCAATAACAGAAACAGCGGCACCAGTGTCGACAAGGGCGAAAGTACAATAACCTTCAACAGTTACTGCGACCACGTTAGCAGGAGAGGAGCGAGGGCTTAGACAGTTCGAAAACGGCGCAGTTCTTGCCTCTTGAACTGCGTTGCTTAGTTTTCCTGGTCAGAAGGTCTGGGCCGGCGACGCATTGGGGAGGGCGATCGCCGACGAGGAGAGGGTGCGCGCGGCGTCACGAAGTCGGGGTCGTTAGGAGGGGCATAGCGAGGGGACGAGACCGGCCCGTATTGCGCGAAGGGTTGGCTGCCGGGTTGCGACGATCGGACATAGTCGCCGAACGTCTGAGGTCGACGGCGGCAGTAGCGGGCAACGTGTCCGGGAGTAAAGCAGGCGTAGCATATCGGTCGGTTATCGCGCGTCCTCCAAGAATTGGCTACTGGTGGTGCCGCCCAAGGTGCAGTATAAGCAGCCGGGTGTGCGGGCTGTGAGCGCGAGGTATAGGGTGGTTGCGGAAGCCTACGCACAGCGTCTGCATATGTGAACGGCGCTGCTACAGGCTGCATCACTTGCGAGCAGGCGACAGGAGGAGCCACAGGCTGCACGGCTGGCGGATAGGCGACAGGAGGGCCTACCAGCTGCGCGGCACTCTGGCAGTGGGCAAGGCTGGATAGAGGCGGCTCGTGGTGCGCAACAGGAACAGCTTGGGCAACCTCTTCCGAAATAGCAGTGCGAAGCGGGGCAGGTAGACGGGTGGTGGTCTCGTGAGTGAAGGGCACTAGGGAAAGTTGGCGGGCGACTTCCTCACGGACGAAGGCTCGAACTTGCTGAAGCAGCGGTGAATTGTCCAGCAGGGTGTCGAAACTGCACAGTGACTGACCACCATGCTGAGGCTGCCGAGTCAGAGTGCGTTGCTTGTTCAACTCGTCGTAGCTCTGACACAAGCTGACGACTTCGGAAACTGTGCTCGGATTCCTTGCCAAGAGCATTTGAAATGCGCCGTCGTCGATGCCCTTCAGGATGTTTTTAACCTTGTCAGATTCGGGCATGGTGTCATTCACACGTCGGCAAAGGTCGACGACGTCCTCAATATAGCTGGTAAAGGTCTCGCCAGTCTGCTGAGAGCGGACGCGCAAGCGCTGTTCTGCCCTCTGCTTGCGGACAGCCGGCCGACCGAACACTTCAGCACATGACGTCTTGAAGACGCTCCATGTGGGGATGTTGTGTTTGTGGTTATTAAACCACAATTCGGCGACGCCAGTGAGATAAAATATCACGTGGCCCAGCTTGTCGGCTTCATCCCACTTATTGTTGGCGCTCACCAGTTCGTAGTGCTCGAGCCAGTCTTCTACGTCGGTCCCATCCGCACCGCTGAAGACCTTCGGCTCCCGTAGCCTGGGATGGCCAGGGCAGTTGAACTGGAGCGAAGGCGTCGATGTAGTGGCGTTGGTAGTCATGACAGGCGGTAGCGTGCGGCTTCGCAGTTCCAGGGTGTAGCAACGGGGATTAACAGCACCTTCCACCAAATGTGAAGAGGTTTATTGGCCGTTAAAGGCAGCGACGAGACAGCGTGATGAACCGTCCAGCGATCGGCACAGCAACGAACCGAAGCACGAGCCGAGAGCGCCGGGCGTTGGCGATGCTGCTCGCTGCAGGCACATCTTCTTCTTCTTCACATACGCGCTTCTTTCGCTCCAAGTTCACTTCAGCTAGAAGCAGGAATCCGAATTCCTGCGTCTAGTCAAAGTGTACTCTCCTGCCATAACAATTACTTAACGGAAACAGTTTACTATGTTTAATACCGCGCAAACACGTCTGAAGAATAAGAAGAAATGTCCATTTCATTCTGATAACACTTTTAAATCTTAGTTTAAGTGGGATAAATATTATTTTGCAGTCAAGCAATACGAGAGGCCCGTCGCAGGAACCCATGTGGCCTTTTCTCAGCCACGTTGCCCTTTTTCTCGCACACAAACCCCATACGCGACTTGCAATGCATTAACCCCCAGGAGTGAAGCACTGTTTTTCTCCGTGACAGTTCTGGCTTCCCTGTCCCTTAACCCGTAACTGATGACAGTTCATAAAACAACCAGCCACCCAACCTATTTTTTGGTAAACGTAGTGTATTTGTTAAAGTATGCCTGACATCATTCCACCCCTGTTTATTTAAAGAGACTTGTTTTCCAGGGCGTACCGACCTTTTTCTGTCTTTACCATGACTACATAAAGGTTGGCCTCTAACGTGTAACCTGGGACCACACTGTATTCTTTTAACTCCCCTATGGTACTTACACTTCCCATATTACACTTTCTATATATTGTAACGCGGACTGAAAGAGCGAGAGAGAAGAAGAGGTAGGACGCTCTCGAGCGATGGTGATTCGGCAGTGACGGGTGAGCGCTGACATTTTCAGTGTAAATAAACCCATCACATCCGTAACAGCTTTGGTGAATCAGTGCTGGGTAATTCGCCGTCCTAGATCCCGCAGCATAAGTTCTTCGAAGAAGCAGACGCTTATCTGGCCTACCCCCGGACAACATCAGCATGAACGACGACACAGCAATACCGTTGACGTACTACGCTGCCACATCCGCCAGTGCCACCAACATGGCACAAGGTGGCCGTCGACCTCGACAATCAGACTACTGGGCGCCTGAACCACGGATCATCATCATCATCATCAGCCTGACTACGTCCACTGCAGGACAAAGGCCTCTCCCATGTTCCGCCAGTTAACCCGGTCCTGTGCTTGCTGCTGCCAATTTATACCCGCAAACTTCTTAATCTCATCTGCCCATCTAACCTTCTGTCTCCCCCTAACTCACTTGCCTTCTCTGGGAATCCAGTTAGTTACCCTTAATGACCAGCGGTTATCCTGTCTACGCGCTACATGCCCGGCCCATGTCCATTATCTCTTCTTGATTTCAACTATGATATCCTTAACCCCCGTTTGTTCCCTAATCCACCCTGCTCTCTTCTTGTCTCTTAAGGTTACACCTACCGTTTTTCTTTCCATTGCTCGCTGCGCCGTCCTCAATTTAAGCTGAACCCTCTTTGTATGTAAGTCTCCAGGTTTCTGCTCCGTAGCTAAGTAACGGCAAGATACAGCTGTTATATACGTTCCTCTTAAGGGATAGTGGCAATCTACCTGTCATAATTTGAGAGTGCTTGCAAAATGTGCTCCACCCCATTCTTATTCTTCTAGTTACTTCAATCTCGTGGTTCGGCTCCGCGGTTATTACCTGTCCTAAGTAGACACAGTCTTTTACAACTTGAAGTGGACTATTACCTATCTCAAAGTGCTGCTCTCTTCCGAGGTGGTTGTACATTACTTTCGTTTTCTGCAGATTAATTTTAAGACCCACCTTTCTGCTCTCCTGGTCTAACTCCGTAATCATGAGTTGCAATTCGTCCCCTGAGTTACTCAGCAATGCAGTGTCATTGGCGAAGCGCAGGTTACTAAGGTACTCCCCATTAACTCTTATCCCTAACTGTTCCCATTCTAGGCTCCTGAAAACCTCCTGTAAGCATGCGGTAAATAGCATTGGGGAGATTGTGTCCCCTTGCCTTACACCCTTCTTGATTGGTCTTCTATTGCTTTCTTTATGTAGCACTATGGTAGCAGTTGATCCCCTGTAGATTTCTTCCAGGATGTTTACATATACTTCATAGACGCCCTGATTCCGCAGTGTCTGCATGACGGCTGATATTTCTACTGAATCAAACGCCTTCTCGTAATCTATGAAGGCGATGTATAGTGGTTGGTTATATTCTGAGCATTTCTCTATTACCTGATTGATAGTATGAATGTGGTCGATTGTTGAGTAGCCTGTTCGAAATCCTGCTTGTTCCTTTGGTTGATTGAATTCTAATGTTTTCTTTACTCTGTTAGCAATTACCTTTGTAAACAGCTTGTATACTACAGAGAGCAAGCTGATCGGCCTGTAGGTCTTTAAGTCCTTGTCATCTCCTTTCTTATGTATTAGGATGATGTTAGCATTCTTCCAAGACTCTGGTACTCTTCCCGTCAGGAGACACCTCGTAAACAGGGTGGCTAGTTTTTCTAACACAATCTGTCCTGCATCTTTCAGCAGATCTGATGTTTTTTGATCCTCAAAAGCAGCTTTGCCTCTTTGCATGCTCTCCAAAGGTTTTCTGCCACGGATATTCTCAGGTAAAACTGACGAAGACGTGGATGCTTGGCTGAAACACTACGACAGAGTGAGCCGCTACTACAAATGGTGCGCGTGGGCGAAGCTCGTGAACGTAGTATTCTTCCTTGCTGGGACCGCCTTGCTCTGGTTTGAGAACCATGAACATGTCTTCACCACTTGGGATATATTTGTTGAGGAACTGAAGCCCTGCTTTGGGGACACGAGTTCTATGAAAAAGAAAGCTGAGGAAACGCTGTCCCGTAGGGCTCGGTTGCCCGGTGAAACGTGACAACCTACATTGAAGAGGTATTGAAGCTTTGCCGGATTGTCAACGCAAATATGTCTGACGAAGACAAAGTCGGTCATTTGTTAAAAGGCATCACCGAAGACTTGTATCCACTACCACGCATCGATGATGCTGTTGATTGCCTGCATTCGGCAGTATATTTTTCGTTCGTCGACCTAAGGTCTGAATACTGGCAGATACCAATGCATCCGTCTGACAGAGAGAAGACTGCTTTTGTGATGCCTGAGTTTTTTTTTAATTTAACGTTATGCCGTTTGGCTTATGTAATGCCCCGAACCACCTCCCTACTGGATGTGAGAGCGCCACGTCGAAAACTGACCGCGCACAGGAACTGAAGATTTCACCCCGCGGCTTCTGTTTTCCCCGACGGGTCACGGCCACCACCGGATGTCATCATCTCGACGTGCCGCTGCAGACCTCCGACCATCGTCAACCATGCCTCTACCAGAAGACTACTATGCGTCATCACGAAATGTTCCTGCAGAGCACGACCTGTCTCCGCGTACTTATGCCACCTCTGCTCCTGCTAATGTAAGCCGACAAGTCCCAGTTTGCTACACATGCGGTCTCCCAGAGCACATTTCACGCTTATGTCCCAGCCGGCCACCTGCGCGACACGTTTTTCGACGTACCCGCCTCGTATGCACGAAACCTGGACCGCTCACCCGGCCGACCACCGTCCCCGACAGCGATGGCCTAACGAATTTCGCAGCGAGTCCCCGGCCTCCGAGCGAAGCCTGACGCCACCTCCGTCACGTTCCCGCCGGTGGCCGTCTCCGCGTCGTCGGTCACCTTCCCCGCATCAGCTGGGAAACTAGCTGGCGCGGTCGATGAAGGTGCGGTTGCGGAACGGTCAGTTTAACCAATTCCTTCTTCTGCTGTGATGTTGATGAATAAAGTGCGAGTGTGTATAGATGGTGTAGACACGCTTGTTCTTGTAGACACTGGTGCTGCTATTTCAGTTATGAGTCTTCGTTTCAAGCATCGTTTCTTGCGCCACAAAGTAATATTCGCGTGGGATCGTAAAGAAACCTTTCGTGGAGTCGGATGCGAAGCGTTATGCTCTGTTGGCATTTGCTCAGTTGGACTCATGATTGGTGGACAAAATTTCTGAGTTAAATTAACTGTACTGGCTCGCCCAACTCATGACGTCATCTTAAGGACAGACCTTCATGAATGCGGCGCTACGCTTGACTGTGAAACTGGAGAGATTCTTCAAGAAAGTAAGTTGCCCGCTGCAATAGTTGACGATTTTCCAACTCTCCCCATCGATGCGCTTTCGTTGTCTGAAGATGTGATGATCTCTGGTCGGACAGCAATGCAAGTTCCCGTATGCGCTTTTCACGTCCGCTCAGGACCCTGCACTGGAATTGTCGAGCCCTATCATACAAACGCCATCAAGAAGGATGTGCTGGTCCCACGGTCTGTCCTTGCAGCCATCGACGGACATGCTTGTTTGTGGGCGCTCAACGCAGCATCAGAGCCTGTTGTCCTACCAGCCAGATTTAAATTGGGAACGTTTGAGGAGCAGGCCACAGTTGACGTCAGAATGGTCTCAGAGTCTCCAGCCATCAGTCAGACTGCGCCCAACTACTCAGCCGAGATGAAACACATGACCTATAAGTCGTTTCCTTCTTCCGAGCAGGATTTCCTCGAGGAGGTGCTTACACGCTACGCGGGAGTCTTTGATTTTGCTCAAGACAAGCCTTGTTCCATGTGGACCAAATCACTATCGCTCGAGAGTGTCCTACCTCTTTTTCCTCGCTTTGTCAGTCCGCGTTACTATATATATATATATATATATATATATATGCGCGTCCTAGAGTTTTTGCATGGGAACTCCCTCTCTTGTTCCTTTGGTTTAGAATATTGGCTTTGGAAGGAAATGTTTATTAACCATAGCTCTCTCTGTTCATCCTACTAATATCTCCGTATTATTACGATAGTTACTGTCCCTTTCTGTTTTCACATTGAAGGCACTAATGTACATCCGGCTGCTTGCATCCTTTGCATGCCCATTTCCGATTCCGAGGCTTCGTAAAACCACTCTACTTCCCCAACGTATTGGCTGGAAGAACGGGCGTGCTAAATTAATTTTATGTTGCTATCTAATTTTGTCACGACGACACTAGCCACACTTCCACTGATAGTGTGGAATCATGAGTTTTGACCACAATACTTTTGTGGATTAAAAAAATGGCAGCATATCCACGGAGTGAATGATCGGGAGTGGGGCAAAGCATTCGTCCGTCCATTCGTTCTTGCTTCCGTCCGTTCCTGCGTACGTCTGTGTAACCGTCCATGCGTCCATCCACCCGTCCGTGCGTGTATCTGTTCGTGCGTCCGTCCCTGCGTTCGTCCATGCATCCGCGCCTGCGTCCGTTCATGCGTCCATCCATGCATCTGTCTGTGTGTCCGTTCGTACATCTATTCAGCACTCCAAGTACCACCATCTCGCATCTTTTCATCATATATTCTCCATATAGAAGCACCGCCATCAAGCGGACATTTCAAGGACTAAACGGGAGGTGGCACATGCACACTTTCTTACGGCTTGCGCTTCGGGTTTACTTCCCACCTTTAACCACCTCGAGTTCATGGTATATACTAGTTCACTGTATTCATGGCTTTGCGGCCCAACGCTCGCTAAACCTTTCTAAAACCAAGGAGGTTACACCCAGCGAGTATAACGTAGCAACCCTTTCTTGTCAGATCATGCTCAATGTACATGCCAATAGCTGCTAATGGGGATCGCAGCGTGCGCGTTACCTAAAGGCCGAATGCTCCTGTCTCTCATTCCCCCTTAGCAGCCATTAACATGTGCATTGAGCACTATCTTTTATTGTTCAACAACGCACAGAAGAAATCTCTCACCGGAACCACCTTGGAGGTCAAAATCGTAAGAACCGCTATTTCGGGTATGTGCCACTGGTGGTTACGTACTACGAGGGACGCACAAGCCACGCCATAAAGAGCTTCGCCCCTAAAAACCAAGGCCTCTTCTCAGGGAGCCCTCAGCAACAACAACAACAAAAAAAAGGTACCCATTAGTCAACACTGTATATGGATCCCCAGACCTTCTCTCCTTGTTCAGTGTCATCTCACTCAATGCCTTTTAACTGTCCGTGCAGGTCCATTAGTTGGCTGTTTTAATACTTGAGAGGGTCGAGCGTTGTCAGATTCAATTTGCGGAGGTGGCCGGATCGCGTGCTATATCTTTTTTTTACTCCCCACTGCGTTACAATTCTGGCCGCCCCCAAGGCCACGAAGCCGCCTAAAAGTGAGGCCGAATTTTCCATTACGTTTGTCATTTGGCTGCACGTGTGTTCGTCAGATTTTTACTGCTCGCTTTCTTCACTGTTCCTAAACTGTGAGTACCTGTGTGACTTGATTTGATTTTCGGTGTCGCACTTACGTCTCCTTAAACGATTTAGGCGACCCAAGTGTGTATGCCCAGTGCTGGGTACGCTTTGGCGTACACTAATCTCGAGGTAATTTCACCTTGATTATGGTTGACGTCCAAGCTGAGTGTTAATGTAGCCTTCATTGCTCGCTTTTTTACCCGAGAAATGGTAATCAGCGCAAAGTAAAATATGCATATGTGACACCCATACGCAATAAAAATACGAATCGACGCGAATAGAAAAAAAAAAGACATCAAACATAGAATGACAACAAGAAATCGATGAATGGCCACGTGGCATTGTCTGCGGAATGAAGTTTGAGGGTGGCTGAAGAGAAAGACCACACATAAACGACAGGAAGTTAGAAGTACGCTTCGCTGGGAATAAAGCAAGTAGGTCACCGGAATGCCATTTCTGGGGAGCGATAACGTGGTTATGGATGGAGTTGCGTCTGGGGTCTGCCGCGCCGTCACACGAACGAGACACTTTGCTGGCTTCACGAAGAGGCTCTCTCGCGTATGCCGCGTTGTCATCCCGGGTGCGATTACGGAGGACGCAAAGACACTGTGACGTCCCCTGGAAAAGTTAGCGTCTGCTGTAGAAAAAAACAACAACTCAATAATAAGAAAGCAGCGACGAACAAAAAAAAGAACGTACGTTGGAAAGCTGCTAAAATTGCAGTATTTTATACTGTTTATTGCATCGAAGGAAAAAAAAGAAAGGCGCGCTTTTGCTGAGATTGCAGATGAGTCCTGCGGAATCCTGCAAGGTGGTTGTGTGACAAGGCTCCACCAATTGGGCTGACCAGAAAGCTAGAAATCAGGTTAACTCAATCAGAACCCGAGACGAGGGCCTCGCAAAGCTCCCAGACTAGAGCCTCCGACAAGGACGAGTATTTGGTGAACAAAGGACATTTATTTTTGAGAAATCCGTGTGGATTGTAGTTGTATGCTATAAATGGCCGTTTGTTTATTTGTATTGTACTTTATTTGTACTGTATATATACTTTACTTGTGCCGGGCCTACGCGCAACTTCTTGATGTGTGTAAATGACAAGCTTTGTTATCTGTAGGGTTCATGTCGGGGATTGAGCTCCGAGGTTCCTTAACATGATTCTAAGCGCGTTCTTGGATTCCTTCAGCCTCCCAGTTGCGTCCGTAATAACCACCGAGTCATTTCTGTAACTCTAGTCAGGTCAGTTTCACCGATGTCATTCTGTAAGAGAAAATGAACGAGGGAAGCTTGCGCAGACGCTGATAGAGATCTTCCTCGTTGCTCTACCGCTTAACTTACCACGCCACTTTTCCGAGTCCAGTAAAAGAAACGGGATGACGCGGGGTACATAAAATCCGGCGCGTTTTCCCTGCCGAGGAGCCTTTGGTGTTCGCGAGTGTCGCTTGCTTAGCGTGATAGCTAACCTGCACTACAGAGCATCCTCCTCAGGAGACTGTGCTGGCCGCGATAGCACTCCCGAGGGAAGCTGGCCACCTAAACCGCGTCGCCACGGCAACCAGCTGCCTCGCCGTTTATAGAACGGGCATTCGAGCCGAGGCCCCGTAATTAACGACACTGCCTCTCCTGCTGTACAACCGTCGCTGCACGCCGTGGAAGACTCTCTATAACTTGCACTCCCATGTAAGTTTGCTCGTCTAATATTTCACAAAAAACGCGGAAGCGTTGTTTATGACCACCTGCTAAATTTTCGAAAACAGTGTTGCTACTTTCTCTAAGTTACCACGCCGTATTCAAATTTATACAGATGCGTTCAAGCTTCTTCTTTTACCAGTGGCGATAAGTATTGTAACTAAACTTCTCGTTCACATGTTGATACGCCAAAACTTTAGGTCTTATCTATACGCTACGACCGAATAAACCACCAGTCTTTTGCGAATGTGGAATGTATACATAGAGCACGGGCTGCCTAACCTGCCATATAAACAGCACTGAGTGTAGCATAAATATATTTTTACTTGAAAGACTACAGCAGGGCTATACGAGGCTCCGATGGTGGATGTGTACTCCAGCCAACCAACAACGTATAAACAACTGTTGATCACATTATTGTGTATTAAACCGCTCACGCTTTGCTGTTTACGTTTTGGGGGTCAAAAATTAGTGGCCGCAACAAATTCGTCTTGAGGCCTACACTCTAGTTCGGAGGCTCTGACGCGGTCTTTTTGGGTGAAGCCGTTATTCTCCACTTGAACAGCAGTAGCCCTTCTTCGGCCCGAGAAAGCTCCTCGTCACCACAAAGCGACGTCTGCAGCCTGTCGATTGTATCACATTAGAGTTATAACTCAATATTCCAATGCTTTCAATTATATTCTAACGTCCTTGATCCAGAGAACAGCGCAGAAAATCGGAAGACGAAGGGAATAAGGCACAAACTACGCACCCCACAAAGTGCCATCAAGGGAAGTTATTGTGCTAGAAGATGTGCGTAAACACACATAAAACAGCACCTCGTCACAGACACAACGCCAAAAAAAATTCAAAAAACGGAAAGCTAGATCAAAGCAAGAAACGGGAGAGAAAGAAAGGTAGGTATGTTAAACAGTCTAAAAAGACAGGTGTGCTACCCTACGCCGGAGAAAGAGAAATGCATGCAGTTGCACTGGACGCAAAATCTGCAGGGCATGTGGAGCAGTGATTTGCTTGCCCTTCAGCGCAGCCACGTGCGAGTTCACGGGCAAGCACGCGCTGGCGTTGGCTGGCGTTCCGAACCTGCCACCTGCTCAGAGTCTACAGCGGGAAATGATACCTTCACTTGTGACGCAGTGGCATCCTCTTCCCTTCTCGTTTCCGTCCTCCTCACCAACACGCTTTCTCCTCACCGTCACTGCCATTTCCCGCCCTATTCATATACTCAACTAGCTATGCTTGATGCTACCCTACAACTGCGCGTCCTCCTTACTTCCTTTCCCCTTGCTATATTCTGCTACGCATGTACACTCGAACCTCGACATAACTAGTTCGGTTATAACGAAGTAAATGAAGAGTAGCCTTGAAATAGATAGTGCTAGGAAAATACCTTTATGGCAAATTTTTGGATATAATGAACTTGTTTCGGTGTAAGATGCAACTTTGTTATAATGAGGTCTGAGTGCATATTCAATGAGTTACAATATCCCACGTTCTCACCCATAATCACTCTTTTCACACTCGTTTTTTTTTTGCTTACGCTTAGTATACTGCCGTACACATGGATATGCTATTCTGTATGCTCCTTCCCATCTTCCCTTATCGCCATGTCTCACTTGCATATTCCGCCCCCTGGCTATACTATGCTATACGCGGCTATGATATAAATGACCATGATACCATTCCACATGCTCGTTTCTTTCCTCTTTACCCTTCCTTTCCTTTCCCACCACTTTCCGAACTGTACTGTACATGGCTATGCTCGTCCTTTTTCTCCCCACGCTTACATCTCTACTTCTCACCCCAACTTCCTTTTTTTTCCGGCCGACTTGTTTCAAGGTCGAGCAGACCCAGTATAGCAGCTGCTAAAGTACTATTAGAGCTAGAACCTTCTAAGTAAAAATATTGTTTTGTGTTATACAAAAGTATACCTCTTTACGCGATTTACCACAGGAATGGAACGTTGATCACAGCCTTACGCTGCATGTTACTAATGTCTTTTGGGAGCATATTACCTACTCTTATATAGAGATATGTTGCTATATACAGGGTGCCCCAGCTATCTTTAGTCGGAGTTTAAAAATATGCCGACACACGCAATTACGACGCGACCAAATGCGTATTGCTGACAGTTGCCTGAAGATAGACTATTTTTGTGCTCTGAAATATTGTTTAAATAGATCTGTTTATTAAATACCTCTCGAAGGAATGAAGATAGATAAAAATTTCAATGAGAAAGTTGCAAACGTTTAATTAAAAAGTTTTGAGCTTTATATCTCCTAATTGTTAGTGCTTTTTGGCTAACTACAATTGCCCACGAAATACAAAAAAAAAATGCCACGTGACAAACCCACTCGCGACGCCCACGCGCACCGTGATTCTGGTGCTCCCTAACGTTCCACGTACGAACAATTCCCTCGCACCGGTTCATGACAGTGATAAACAGTCACAGCCGTTATCGCTTTTGTGGCCGATAGCTTAAATTGGGGGACCCTTAATCTTCGCCTTTAAGAGTTGAACGCAGTAGCAAAATCCGACCACCGCTAAGTGCATACTTAATGATATGTTTTGTTACACGCACACACAAACATGCACGAAGTATATAGAGTAATGCAGTGACTGTGCAGTGTGGCCACTTTCCTCTGCTAGAACGGCAGAACGGCGCTCTACTGTAGTCTAGACATGTTTTTCACAATATCTCACAGATGACACACACACACACACACACACACACACACACACACACACACACACACACACACACACACACACACACACACACACACACACACACACACACACACACAAACGCGCGCGCGCGCGAATGGTACATCCAGGTCTTTGATCTAAACACGAGTCGCATGGCCTCCAAAATACGTGCCACGCACTCGCCATCTTGGAGGCTACAAAGAGTCTCACAATGCCTCACAAATGGCAGCACATTACTACGTTTCCTGTTTGGTTGATCAACTACTCTAAAGGTATATGTTTTCCACTAGATGGACCCTGTTGTCCATTTGTAGAGTTGTTTAAAAGTTCCTGGGTGCTTTTAGTGGTAATAGCTGCGCTGTCCCAGCCTTTTTCGATGTAGTTTGATGGCCTCCCAAATGCGCCTACAAATCACCGAATGGGCTCGTTTTTGTCGTGACACCTGTTGAACAAAATGCGTTAGCTCCTTCCACTACATGACATTTATGTAGTGTTTTTTTTTTCGACGCAGCTGCAAGTAACATCGTGGCTTTGTATATATATATATATATATATATATATATATATATATATATATATATATATATATATATATATATATATATATATATATATATATATATATATATATATATACATATATATATATATATATATATATATATATATATATATATATATATATATATATATATATATATATATATATATATATATATATATATATATATATATATATATATATATATATATATATATATATATATATATATATATATATATATATATATTCTTTTTTTATTTGTATCATGTATCACTCCGGAATAATACACATTTTTGGTGTTTTTACAAACATATCCTTGAAATATACCGTTACAACAAAAACAAATGCATATCAGTATCTGTATTTCAGGCTTAGGTGTTTCAATACAATTTGAGTATCTCTGCCCAGCCCTCATTTGGCCCAAGCTTTAACGGGACTATCAAGGTTATAATGTGAACCGGAAGAAGGCATTCTTGCATTAAGGTGCAATGTCACCGAAACAAATGTATAATTTTCTACAATCAGCAAGAGATTCACAATTACGTGGATTCATTTCACCGTTAATTTTTATGCCTCATTCTTATTTAAAAGGTGTTGACTAATCAAGGCCTTCAATACTGATGTAACTTCTGTAGTTCAACCTGTATACCGCCAAAGCTCTGGTCACTGCGGTGTCAATTTTACGCCACTGAAAATAATTATAATTTTTGTCATTTACAAGTGATCATAATGTTCCTTTGTCCTAGTTAGTGAACTTTTGTTTGAAATTGATGTTTGTGGAAATATAAGGCTGTTCTGTAAAAAGGTGTCTCACTATTCAAAACGTAGTCGGTTACTATTAGTTTCGGTGCCATCACCGTTTGATTCGTATGCCATTGGGTTTTTAATATTCACGATTCGCACACTCCTGCACGTGAGTTCGATCCCGCGTGTGACAGCCCTATTGGAGTCGATATGTTAAAGGCAAGGCCGTTGTCAGAATTTTTTTTTTCTGGGAGCGTGGGTTCCTTTATATATGTTCGTCCATGAGTTCCGATTTGTGCTTGCATATATACGCAAGCAAAATTGAAAAGTTTCGAAAAGGTTGCACCCCCAAATGCCTCATCGCCCCTTGGCTACACCAATGGCTAAAGGTCATGTACCATACACCATACAGTTTCGAAGCACGTTTAGGAACCCCAGGTTGTTGAAAAAATTATTCGGAGCCTTTGGCGTGCCTCATCGACGTGGTCACTTTGGGATGTTAAACTCCGCAAAACACCTAATCATCTCTGGCGAATGTAGTGCGACTCAAGGCCATCTGTCTGTGTATGCCCGCGTTCACCGAGTCCATTCCTTCCCCACATCCTGCTCTCTCTTGGAGGAACGGCCCCGCCGATCTTCATTTCCACCCCGCCTGCGAGAGACCGGCCCGATGCTCATTGGACCGGCCCATTCCGATAGCCGCGCCGTTGGTCGAGCGGCGTTGATTTATGACAGCCATCCATTGGCCTCCCGACCAACGATATCCGAGCTTGGCAGCTTTGTCGAGGATATCTTGAATGCGAGAAATCTTGTCCAGCACTGGTACAACATATGTTGCAGTCTCTCTCGCTGCTCGTTACAGCGAGATCGATGCAACATCATGACAAGAGCAACTTAGCGCGGAAGTACGGGTGTTTGCCCTCAGGGATATGGCAGCCGGGGACGATCTCGCCCATGCCATCGCTACACAGAACTTCACCGGCAGTTGCCAGTTCGGATGCTAAGGCATTGTTAATAAATATATATTTTTGTTTCTTCGTGTAAGCTTGCAGCGGGTATAAGAGACAGTAGACAGCGGGGACGTCTATAAAACATGAAGGAACGCTTAAGCTTCGTTCACGTCTCATTCCCTCTCCAAAGTTCGAGCCCCAGTAAATACCGTAACCGGACTGTTGGGGAACGAACGCCTGTGCGCGTGGCGCTGGCCCTTGTTAACGAGCCATTCGCGAAGTGGCCACTATGCGTCTGTAAGAAAATACGCGCTTTGTCGTTGCTGTGCCCTTTGTTGTAAGGTTCCTAAAGGAAACAAATTTCCAAGGTAGCGACACCTTTGCCTTTCCTCCTCGCCTATGTTCTTGAAGCGCCCCCTAGAAGGTTCAAAACTTTCATCCAAAAGCGAATGTTTGGGTTCAGGTGCTCCGGTGAATAGATGTAAATGAAACAAAATTGACCGAAATGAGTCGTACAATAAACGGTTGTCTTTATCAACATAAACGGTACAACACAAGATCAAGCGGGATGTGCGTTACTTAACTGGCGACGTTGTGCAGTTCTATATTTTGCACCACTAGCCATGGCGTCTCGTGTCGTACACAAGGAGCATAAAAAAAAAATTGCTGGAGTGGGAATCATTGCCTAGGAGTGAAGCTGTGCCTCTAGCAAGATGGCAGCTGTGGTGACCATCTTACTAGGGGGCATGATATAGTATTACCGTGTGTTTAGAAAAAGTGGTTAACGATTTAGAGTATTAGGTACTCTACTATGGGAGAGCATAAAGCCGTCCCGTAGGCCTTTGTAAATTTAGCGTTTAAGAACGGAGCCTATCCCTCGCTCTTTTGTTTCTTTATTGTCTTGCATATCAAGACTGTCCACATATTACATATTTACATATTGGTCGAAATACAAGTGCGTCACAAAATACACCCACAGGATTCATTGAGGTACCGTCAGCTCTTAGCTGACTATTGATCAATGCTTGGGCATTCATAACAATTGCTCGATACGCCCAATTCAGTCTGTTACATCCTCTTGGCCCTTCAGCCCTTCAAAATAATAGCACACAGATTCGCAAAAATATTGGCTCACAAATAGCACTTCTACATTCGCCTATTCAAAGGCACATCGGGTTTTCCATATACTGTGAATGCCCAGAAGCATGATTAGATCATAAGGTATGCCTGCCTTGTTTTTAACCGAAAGAAAACGGATGCCGTGTGGATTTAACGGTAATTCTTTTTTCAAGGTTCTTTGAAATATTGGTACAAGTCATCATTAACATCAACAAAGGCACCCTAAAGGCGATGAAGATGACGATTGAATAAAAGCTCGTGGGGGGTTGTTGTCACTCCGCCATCTTTGTTCAAGGACACTGTGTACTCCGTCTACAATCGGTAAATGTATTTATACCCTCTGCCTACCCTCACCCCGTGACATTTTGGTGGAGGTGCGGGGTAACAAGACGGAGTACACAGTGTCCTTGAACCAAGATGGCGGAGTGGCAACAACCACCTACGAGCTTTTACTCAATCGTCATCTTCATCGCCTTTATGGTGCCTTTGTTGATGTTAATGATGACTTGTATCATATAGTCTCAGAAAAAGACCCCGCTCCAGCAATCTATAAACACGTGTTCACTTGTTTCCGATTTACTACACAAGTGGCAATGTGTGCTCCATGGCACGAATATTCCTCTATCCTGCAACCACGTTTTAACTGGTAAGGTACCAGTATGTATTTTAAAGAAAGAAGTTTTGACCCCTGGCGCTACAAGCATTCTTTTAACACGTTTCAGATCATCCTGTCCTGGGCCTGCACAATATAGCTGACAGTACAATGGCACAGGTAGTAAAACATCGACAAGGTCTTTATACAATTTTTTTTACGTGGTACTTCAGCCAGACACTCTAACTAAAATCTAACTGACAAAATTGGAAAGACGAAACAACTCTCGCACGCCGAACGAGTGTAATGTGGAAACTTTTTCCGGTCGCACAGTGCATGCGTCTTAGTGTTACTAGTTTTCCTCAGTGAGCATCTTATTGGAGGAAGAGTTCTTGGGAAGTTCAGCCACCCATACTCATTTCTGTGTGTTATTTCGTCGGAAACAAGTATCTTTTAATATAGAACTAACGTAGCATTTACACTAACGTCCCAAAGCCACTTCATCTTTTAGTGGGCACTATCAGAAAAGAGCATGTTTCCGCCATCTTGGCAGTAGCAAAAGCTGGCTTTACTTCTGCTGGCAAGGCATTGCGGGAGCTTCCATTCCAGGAATTTTTTTAAATCCTCCTTGGTCGTACATCGTAGTTCCATTTATAACTAGTCCAGTTCCCCGAATGTGTTTTGTTCGTGCTGTGACACAGTGAATGCGCTTCTTGCTGGTTCCTGTTAGTGAACACAGGGCGTAACGCTGTGACGAGTGATTACAGCTGGCTTGTGCACACGCAAAGAAAAATCGTGGCCAGGCTGGTGCAAACGCTTGACTAGCAGCACTGCGATGACTTTTTTTATTAATGTGCCCATTTCGACAATCGTGATGCCAAGTGATTCTGGTGTGGTGCGCGGATATTTCTGAAAAGCGAGAGTGAGATGCCTGGTGAGATGAAAAGCGAGAGTGAGAGACTGGTGAGATGCCCCGAATCAGCACGTTTCGGCTCCTTTATGCCGCGTTCTGGTCTACTGGTCAAGCGTGAAATGTTCCTGAAGGTGCGTTAATTACACGCTCCAGCTTCTCTGTATACGTGCATACGCACAAGTATTTGCAACAACTGACGTGCACTAGACGTGGATTAGACGCGCTGCTGGCGTTTCAATAAAAACCGACAGATAAACTCGCTTCGCAGATCCACGTCGACGTATGTCGACGGAGTTTCACGAAAGCGTTTGCGCGAAATGTTTCATAGCTACACTTCACGGCGTGCTTCATTTCGCATAACACAAGAAAAGTTGAAGAGAGCGAAACCGTTTTCTTTTGTTTTACGGCAACTGAGAATTGTTGAAAAAAAATTGCCCGCAGCTTCCCTCGGGGGAACACTGACGAGGATGCGGAGCATATAATTGGTTAACGGGGTGTTAAAGTGCGACTTACTTGGGTCGATGGCTAAATTGGTTAACGTGGTTGTGAAATGGGGTGTTAAATTGCGACTTACTTGGGTCGATGGCTAAATTGGTTAACGTGGTTGTAGGAGGGGGTGTTAAATGAGTGAACACGTACACACGTATGCGAAAGGGCGGCGCTGGTCGAAGGGACGTCGATCATTGTGTTTGTGGATTCGTTGGAATTCATTTCACCGCGACCTTGGACGTCGACGCGCCGTACAAACCAACCGACGAGCGGCAACTGAGCGAGCGAGCGCCGACCTTGAGTATATATACAGCGCGACGGCGCATGCACTGTCAGCTGTCGAATGTTCGAGAAGTGGGAGAAGCGCAACGGCGCATGCACGCGCGTCAGCTGCCGATGTTCTCGAAGCGCGACGGCGCATGCGCGCGCGTCAGCTGCCGATGTTCTCGAAGCGTGACGGCGCATGCGCGCTACATTATACAGCTAGCGAATGTTCGTGAAGAGGAGAAGCGCACGCGGTGTGTAGAGGAGGAAGGGTGCACAGATGGTGGAGGAGTGAAGCGCGCGCGGTGTGTAGAGGAGAAAGGGATGCACAGATGGGGGAAGAAGGAGGAGGAAGCTTGCGGACGGCGCCGCACTACAAGCCTCGAGTATTAGATGCTCCGCATCTAAAACTCGTATACTGCATTGAACGAGCACCGCAAAACAATCTTGGCCTACTTGGCGCCAACTGAAGCGCTCCTGCTCTTCAGTTTGTCCATGCTACGATTTCGTCTTTGGTCACGGCGACAATCCAGCTGCAGCCATATGCGCATGCGTACTCGTTTTGAACCTTTTGCATAACAATAAACAACACCACCAGCCACTTCAGGATCACGTGCAAGGAATGCACCAATTACCGACGCGGATTTCAGAGAAACGGAGGGGTAAGCGAGAGAGTGAGGAGGACGGCTGGAGAACAATGAGTGACGCTACCTTGGAAACTTTGTTTCATCTTGGGACCATACTTTTGTTGGTGATGATGCTGGTGACAACAACGAGGACTACGACGATGATGACGGTGGATTATAGACCAGCTCTTTGTAATGGTTTGGCAGCGTCGGCCACCCACTCGTTACGCAGTTCAGACGGTGTGACCGACACCTGATGTGTTACATTAAATCTGCTACACGTATTGCGTCTGATGCGTGCTCTGTGTGATAGAAGGAGATGGACGAATGGACAGACAGGCAGCTGGACCGATGGACGCTTCGCCCCACTCATCATTCATCACTCCGTGGATATGCTGGAATTTTTTTAGCTTTGTTCGAGCTTTTCTTTTTGTTTAGGTTTGAATGCCCTCATGATTTGTGACTTTATCCACGAGGCATCTCGAATAAGCCACTTGAAGAGTGCCTTCCGTTTCGGAGGAACCTAGGAGTAGGTGCCCCATCAACCGATGTTGTGTGCGGTTTAACAGAAAAAAAAAACGAAATAAAGTTGAACGTGCCTAAAATATCCCCATAGTCCCCACTTCATTTGTGCGCACCATTTTACTGCTTTAACACGAGTCTACCGAAAATTTTCTTTGAGCGCGTTCACACAGAGCTTTTTCGGGGAGGTAAGCTGGTTTCATTGTGTTTTAGAGCGGAACTACAAAAGAAGCTGACCTGCGTGAAAGAACCCTCGAAGAGCACGTATAGGTGAGAAGTCCAAAGGTCTTCACTCCAATTCCGATCACGTATACACTCCACCGCGAAGGCGCGTGGCTCCACTTCTCGGACTGCTCGTTTTCCCCCCTCTTCTCGCTTTTCTGCGCGCTCGTATCTTCGGTATCTCGCTATCGCCACACTATATAAACCATCGTGTCAGCTTGCCATCCACTACTCCTGCAGCGAGGCCGCCATGGCGTGACGTCGTGCTCCTTGTCGGGATCGTCGTTTCAATAGGCTTTCGTTCACTGAAAGTGTTCTCGTTGTCTCGTCTGGCACTGGGTGCGCTTAAGTTTCAGGGTTTTTTTATTTTTTTTTGTGATGCATGTCTTGTTGGGTTTCCCGTACCATCGAACCTGGCGCATTTCATTGACCGACATCTTTCTACGACTGACGTGAATCTCCTTTTTTCCGCGTCTCGTGGGGAGCCTCCCGGTGTGGCGGTAGTGTAGGAATCGGGCAAGTTGCTGCCTCAATGTTTTTTGAAGGCCTGTTGCGTGCCGTAAGAACAAAAACGTATTTTTACCGTACGAACTCACCACGCGAACCGTCTTTCTGCCTGTTTTCATCTAGTCTTCGTGGCACGCCATCGCTATCCTTCCCCATCAACCAATTTTCGTTGTCTTTTTCACTGACCCTCCGGTCATTTTACGTCATTTTCTTCGTCCTTTCATCTCTCCTGGCGTCTATATGTCTTTGGTGGTTTTCCTTACATTGTCCTGCCCCCTCCCCTACTCCCATAAAAAAAGATAAAAAATGTAATGAACGAGTGCAAGCGACGAGTGAAGCCAGAAAATACCGAGCTAGTCACATTGCGGACTCCGTGAGATAAATTCGCCGCCCTCAGCGGAAACCACTTTTTTTTTTAGAATTTTGGGGTGGTCAGAAGAGAGCTGCCGAGAAGACAGCAGCACAAAAAAGAACAAAAAAAAACATCGAGGCCGTTTATACGGTATGTGGTGGCGACGACGATCTTGCTCTGTCGTTGTTCACGTTCTGCTTTTTTTTTTTTTGCGCAACGCAACCGCTCAGGACAGCGGTTTGATCTGCCTTTATTTCTTTCCTCTAGTTCAGTGGTGAAAAAGTGTGAACGTCAGTGTGTGGAGATGTTGAACGAATACACAATTGAGCTACAACTTGCAGCATCAGTCAACTTGCCTAGGCCGGCCTACAAAGATAAACAACACTAACCGTCTTCAACTATCTATCTATCTATCTATCTATCTATCTATCTATCTATCTATCTATCTATCTATCTATCTATCTATCTATCTATCTATCTATCTATCTATCTATCTATCTATCTATCTATCTATCTATCTATCTATCTATCTGCCTGTTTATCTATCTATCTATCTATGTATCTATCTAACACACACACACACACACACACACACACACACACACATATATATATATATATATATATATATATATATATATATATATATATATATATATATATATATATATATATATATATATATATATATATATATATATATATATATATATATATATATTTGAGTGATGGGCAGCGCAGGCATTGGAATGCGCAGCAACACAGGTGCTACAAACAAGAATAATTGCACTGACAGCATAAGAAGAAAAAAAATTGAGGAAACAAACAAAAGACCGGCTACACGTAGACCTACGCACGCTTGATTTTGTAGAGAGAGCTCGAGCGGCTCCATCTCGGCTCCATCTGTGACCCGTAGGCCTGGTCACCTGGGCTCTATGGATCCCTGTGGCGCAAAGATAAACGACGTCACTATTGTTAGTTTTATTCAGGTAGCCTAGTAGCAGCATTATGAGATTAATAAGCAGAGTTCAGCCGACATTCATTGCTTCGCCCAGGGGTGTTTCTATAGCTGTACGTTGTATTTTAAGATGCGCTATGCATTATTGAATGCATCGAAAATTCAGACAGATACTTCTTTTGAGAGAAGTATTGCTACATGGATACAAGAAATCCGAAGAGTACACAAAGTTCTACCGAATATACATGCAACTAATAATGTACTAATTTAACTTCATTCAGAGAAGCTTGAAATGCTCGCATGCATATTTGAAGAGTACGGAATATACTACCTGTGCGACTGCGTCGCGTCGCACAACACCGGAGTATAACCTTCATGTCCGCTCCAGAATGAATACAAAACCGAGCAGCCAGCTTCGTGTGGTGCTAGAACGGAAGCAAGGGCGGCTGCACTGAAAGGATGGCCGAGCTCGGGTCAGTAGACATAAGTTGAGATTGAAAATTTTAAACAGCCGATGTTTTTAAGCGCGGAGAAACCTCGGCAGTCGCGAACAAAAGTTATCGCCGTGAACCGGCACGCGGTCTCTTCGTCCTCTTCTGCTTCGGTCCCGGAATACGTTCTTCGATTTGTCGGGCGTGTGATGAAGTCACTGTTATGGACAAGAGAATAAGTACGGAGAGTGTGTAATAAATAAAATAAATATAAAGAACGAGGAAGAGAGAAAAAATGAGGAGAAAGACGAAGAGAAAGACAAAGATACCACCGGTGTCACACGCGCATTTTTAATCGCGATCAGTGCCGATTCGGATAAACCACAATCCGGATTAGCTGCTGCTACACGGTTCCTTTTAATCGTGATTAAGCCCGATCGGCATCAAGACTATTGCGATTGGCGCATCGCGATTTGACTGAGAAATCGTGATTTCGTGTCGTCAGCACCCCCTGGTGCAAAAGAAACAAAACATCACGCATATATTTATAAAAACAGATTGAAAAAGCTAGATAATAATTTATAAAAGAAATTTTACACTCTTTCAATGGAAAAAATATCTAATAATCTATATTTTAGGATTCGTATTGACCACATGTGGTTATGGGAGAAGCAGACGATAAGCAATTCAACTCTCGCACCGTCGGAGCAGTTGGAGCACCTCGAATCAAATTGATTATGAGTGTCACGAGCTCTTCGACTTCGTCGCAGCGCATGCGCACTTCGTGGTCGAATGAAGAGACCTTTACAGTAATTGACCGCTGGCAGGAGGAACTGGGAGACTTGAGGCGCCAGAACTGAAACTCCAGCGTGTACAACGAGGCTGCGGTTTTGCAGTGACTGGACGGCTATGAACAGTGGCCATCAGAATTAAAAGTGAAGATTAAGGTTCTCGCTCAGCAATGCAGGTAAATGCAAAAACAAAAAAACTCTACCGAATGATGGATTTATGAAATAAAAACTTTTGTAGTGGCACGCAAAGTTTTTGACTTTCGAATGGTCATTGCACAAATAAAATATTGCTCATAAATCGCTTTATTAGAATGTTGTACGCTGAGTTTTCACAATGACATGTTTTACCGCACGCAAGTGCCATCTGGTACATTTCATCACACCCAAGCTCGAGCTGGGTGTGCTTGGGCCGTGCAGTAGCGCCCAAGCACACCCAAGCACGACGATCAAGAAAACCGATCTGGATCACCCTGATCGTGATTAAAAGTGCCCGTGTGACACCAGTAATAAAAAAAGATAGAAAAGACAGTCAGCAAGCCAGAAAGAGAAAAAAAAGAGAGAAACCAAGAGAATAAAAAAAAGGAATCGAGAGCGTCGAAGAGATAGAAAAAGAAAAGAGAAAGCGTGATACATGGAGAAACCGAAAGAAAATCAAAGAAAGGTTCACATATGAAAGAAATAGATAAGGAAAGGAAGAAAAAAATGAAAATGTGTAGAGACAAAAGAAAAGTAGAGAGAAAGAGAAGAAAAACAAACAGTAAGAATAATAAAGAAAAAGAAGAAAGACCGTTCTGCAACGCTTTCCTTCCAGCTGGGCACCACTATAGGGCGAAGCTGCCTCAATATTTGTATTTGATTTACTATATTGAAACAAGGATGGCCAGATAAATTTGTATACAGAAACCTAATGACACTCCAAAGCGTACTGATCAGACTTGTAAAATTCAGGAGTACCATGGCAAGGCAAACATACTCGGGATTTTTATTCGATGTCCGGATTATTCGACAGTGTTGCACGTGTCTGGTGCATGGGTGCGTCGGTGCGCCCTTGAGTGAGCCGTGTGTTTGCACTCTAACTATATTTGGAAATTAAGCAGCAAAATAGGCCTGTCTGAAGAGCAAGGACAATGTGCGAATGAAGAAGTATTTCAATAAATGTTTTGAAATCCACAGAAATGCAGAGACAATGAGAGCGGCTGGCTTTATACAGGGCGAACTTTATTTCTCCTACATAACAAGTGAATATGTTATACTGGCCAAAATAAGCTTTAGTAGGGAGGCGGCTAAGCATATTGGGGAGGGCGTTTCAGCCCAACTAAGGGGAAACCTGGGAAGAGGATGAAACACGCAGTGTTTCGAGAGAGATTTGTGTGCTGCACTGGCGTTGCCAAGCCATGAAACCGTACGCGTAGGGAAGGGTGTTACCGCACCACTGACGTCGTTGGAAAACTGTGTCGGAACGCAGCTTATTTCCTGAGGTGCTTCTTCTTCCCTACATTCCCGGCTCCAATTCCTTAGGACGTGTAGGTCTGTCAGCGCCACCAACGTTGCCAGTCATTTGTAGGCCTCACTGTCGCCTTCCCTACTTTCAGTGGAACGGAGACGAGTGGCGGGACGTACCCAATTTTTGTGGCTCACACCCATTCACGATCAATCGTGACGACATTAAACGCGGGGAAGCCGAACCCCTAATCACTACTAAAAGGATATGCGATTGAGATGAAGCTGAACATCGGCGTAGGGAGGCCAGGAGCCAGCCGCCATGTTCACTGTAACGCATAGCTTAAATATTTTCTCGAACGTTCTGCATCGCAGTAGATTCCTAGTGTGCACTTCTAAGAAAACTAAGGACGCGCTGCGACGGCTCTTTCTCGAAAGGAGGGGAACAAACAAGCGAAAAACTGGAAACACTTTTTTCCTTGGCGAAATATCGAACGAAAAACGAATCAGCAAAGAGGAGAGACGGTGGCGCACGTACGGTAAACAAGGTTCGCCACCATTTCGTGCCTTTCATTAAACTTCCAAGGTGAGTTCGTCGAGGCACTGTTTACTTTCCGTATTTGCTTTTGCCGTCCCGATTCTACCCTATTCAATGAGACCTAGCTCACTTCCGTGTCCTCTGGTTTTACGTTTGTGTGGGAGCGATCGATAACTGCTATAATAACTTCGCGGAACACATATACGGCATTGCGGAGAATGTGCGCCGCTGATGATAAGGTAAAAGAAAAAAAAAGACTACGCGAGGATGCGCAGCGCACTGCCGTACCCACTGAGTGAAAGCAAGAACAAAATGTGGCGCAGCAGTTTCTCGAACAACTCCGTAACTTTTATGTCTGTTGATGATTTCGTATACAGGCCGTTGTTCAAATACAGTAGGCGTGAAGCTTTGATCTCGCATTCCTTTACTTCTTAATTATCAACGTGTAACGAAACTGCTAACCGGGTGGTGAGCAGAGCGAAGAAAAACTCGCGAGTATGGACAGATGCAGTCTTTGATTGGGAATCAAATTCGGTTGTGTTACGAATGGAAGCTAAATTTCATAACGTGACTGAGTTAAAAAAAACTGCGCGAGTTGCTTTATAAACAGAGTGGTTCTGTGGGTGCGCAAAGCAGACCAGAATTTCTTTCGACCGCAACACATGAAAGGACCTGACACGCGCAAATGGGATGAAGTCACAAGTTAAAAGAAGAACAAAAAAAAACGTGCGACAAAAAAAAAGGACATCACAGACCCCGATTTGCCCCATCCTTTTGTCATTTTCTCGTCCCAGCATTTTTCATCTCGGGGGAAATATAATGAAGAGTATAAAATACTCGGAGCGGCGAACGAAAAATTACCAACGGAATATAGGGGAAAAAATAGAAGCAGATAAGAACGGTGCGCTGATCACCAGCCACACTCTGATTACCTCTTCGATTTTACGTATCTGCGCATTTTCTGCCCTTTTCTGATTATCGGTTCCGGGCGCTTTCCCGTATTCTCGACTTTGATGTGTTTTGAGGTTTGCAAACGCTGAATCACGAGAGCGCACGTCTATCGGAGTCAACCAGTTGAGAACGTCAAGAAAGCGGAAAGAGGGGGCTCGTCGTTCCCTTCGATTTCCCGAACACAAAAGAACCGCGCTTTCGTTACGTTACACTATATAAATATATTCGTTCGCTCCGCTTCTTCACAATCGGTTCCAGACGAGCCACTCGGTCGGCTCGGAAACGTCGATATCTCCTTGCTCAAGACACTTCTGTTTTTACTTTCCCGATGCAGTTGATGGTAGCGTATTTACTTTTTGCACATCGCTGTTGGTATAACTACTGAAAATCGTTTTCTTTTTGTGTCCTTTTTTGCGCAACCAGTCGAATTGGGCCATGAGTGCCGTCAAATATGCGCCAAGTATCAGCGAGTGCGGTGCAGTCGTTTAAGTTTAGCCATTTTATGCTGTCATTCAGGGTCTGTGACGTCCAGACGCTTCTAAATTGAAAGAGCGGAGATGTCACTTCGGGAGCCCGTCAACGTGTAACACCCAAGTGTCCGTCAGAAACTGGTGAAAACTTTCTCCGAAGTGACGACTATTGAAAATTACGACTTTAAGGGGATGTGGGACATTGATTAAAGCAATAAGCCTTTACAGGTTACAGCGACAGAAATTCGTTCAAAACGTCGATCTAGATGGCTCTGCTGATAAAGATATCGCGTCATCTCGTGACCGAGGCAAGCACCCTTTTCCTCCTTCTGCAAACGAGCATTTTCAGACGGGTGGTTTGTTCATTTACGGCTGCAAATTCCAGACCGGTCCAGACAGGGTAAGCAGAGCGAATAGCATAAGAACTCCTGCAAGTTACCCAGGTTACAAACGTTATGTTTTGTTATTGTTCCACAAAAAAAATTACATGTTATGCCGTAGATAGGTGTAAGAAGAAGTAGTTCTACACGCCAGTTTTGTCGGGTGTGCCCAGTGGTATTTGTTGAGAGCGATAGCAAGTTTCTTAGGTGCAATCATAGAAATTTAATCTACTCAAAATTTTTCCGGAAACAGAGCTGTTTGATACTGTCTGTTACTATATATTTGAGGTGAATAAGGGAATCATGTCAGGAATACTTGGAGTAAACGGCTTTTTTTTCGTTCAATATTCCTAATATAGTTGTCATTGCGCGGGTTCCAAATGACACAAGCGTATTTAAATATGTATGGATGTGATCATAGTGATGCAACTAACTAGTTCTCAGCAAGGATGAGTGTCCTGCAATTCTAGCTAACAGACTTTAAAAGGGTATCACACTAAGTTTGTCGGGTGGCTTCACCACTGCAAGGCAGCGCAAAAAAACGCAGACGCAGAATGAACAACACAGGTCTGAACGCCGACTATTGACAATCAGTGCACGGTCCTGTCTGTTGCTTCTCTGTCCTCGTTTTTCGCGCTGTTTTGCTGTAATGTATCAGCTGGTAGTTGGCGCTTGCTTCCGTCTAATCCTTCTGCGTCTTCGCTTTTCGTGCTTGGTTGCAGTCATAAGATTGCTGGTAGTCAGCACTTGTTGGTGGCTGTTCTTTCTGTGTCTGCGTTTCTCGCGTTGCTTCGCAGTCATGAGATTGTTGGGGATCGGTGCTTGGTAGTGGCTTTCTTTTTTTCAGTGTCTGCGTTTTTCGCACTGTTTTGCAGTCATTGCATTGTATTGTCCATTCTTCATGTGTCCTCATTTCTGGCACCTTTTTATTTTTTTTCGTAATCATGTAGCAAACATATTTTCGGCAACGCCGACTTGAGAATTTCGTTCATGCTTCAGAATAAGATACTAGTGATAGTAAAGCCGAGTTATTTGAGGCTCGAAACTTCTAAAATTCATGAAGAACGAACATTGTAAATGTTAAGATATACTGCGTTTGTGCCAGACGGAGGCAATTTTTTGTCTGTGGCAGTAACCGTTCCCTAGGTATTGTACTAATCGGGCTTACTAGTAAGGCAAAAAAAATGTTAAGTGCAACTTGATCGTCGTTGATAGCATAAATTTCATCGCACAAAACACAACAGTTGGTGAATAAACATGGAAGTTTGTACATTTATGGTGTTTACAATATCATCAGTGTGCAAGAAGCGCAGATGATCCAGAACGCTTCTTTGAGGTGCCACAAATGTCATAGGAACGCACTCCGAGGGTTTGTCGATCGCTTGCTAAAATTATTTTGGTTAGTTAAACATACATCCACCCAGGATGTTATTTCATATATAAAGGGGTAATTTACGTTAGAAACGAATATTAAAGGTGTCACTCAGGTTTTTCTTAGTGTGGTAGGTCGGGTGTCGAGACTCTAATCACCTGCGAGGGCCTCATATCTGTGCATTCGCATTTTCGTATACCCTCGCCGGCGTCAGTTTTTTTTCGAGAACTATGCCACTGCCTTAAACAGTTAAATATAACTCGTAAAAGCTTGCTGCGCAAGTGTATGCCCCCCCCCCCCATTTTTTTTCGTCCTTGTGTTGCTTATGCGCTCTAAAATTCTTTATTCAGTCACATTGTGCGTTGCTGCCTTCTGCATTTTTTTTCTTTTCTCGTTAGTGCTGGGGCTGGGGCTGATAATGACTAATTATAGGTGAGCCCCTGTTTTCTTGGCTGGAAGTTCAATTTTTGCAATGGGTTGGACGCACTCAACCTACCGCTCGTTACGCAGCGAACAATGTGTAAAGCCTTGTGAGATTCATCACATCTGTCCCAAAATATTAGAAAAGAGGTCTCCAAGCGTGACTCCGTCCCCAGCGCGGCTGCAAAGCTCCCTTTTCCAAAGCGTTTTCAAGCCCTGGCGCAGTTTTGTGGTGGAATACTTAACTGTGACGCAGAGTTCTTGGGTGGTATTCCGGGCGGAAGCCTGATTTAGGATGAGTGACATTTATTATTATTATTTGATTCTTTGTATCACATGCCTTGAGTTTCAAGCTCGGTGTCTGATAGGGCATTTAAAACTTTATTAAGCTGACAGAATGGTGGATGGTGGCCTGGTTGCATTCAAGTGCGGCGTGTCTTGCGGGGATGGGGGAGGTGGTTATTGGTTGTAAATGAAGAAAGCTGCAGCCCGTAACACGGCGTTTCTGAGCCACAGGGAGAGATCCTGGGAAATAGAAGAGAGAGGAGGTTTAAACAAACGCGTGTAGTCAATATTCCGGCAATTTTTATTGACCAAGCGACGGGGTTAAGTCTTCGTTACACTCGAATTAGTGTGAGGTTGGTTGTCCAATAGCGACATAGGGGCTATTCTCTGTAGGCGTGCCTGTATACGCTACACAATGCGAAACTTTCTTGCCTGCATGGTGAGCATAGCATTTCTTTTCTGCTTTGTGAAGTGCAGAGAGGTGTCGATGGTTGTTGGTGTGGCCGATGATGACGCCGATTACCACGAAAATGGCCAAGATTCATGTGGAAGGGTCGCATGCGCACTCACACATGCAAAATGTTGTAGAGCGAAGAAACAGGACCAGAAACAACAAGAAAAGTGACTCACCCTCAAAGAAAAAGTCAAGAAGCAAGAAACGTTCACTCTCCACGTGCAAGCTGTGTTGGTATAGAAGCTGGTTGCAAAGGCGCAGGTGAAAAAAAAAAGCACATTGTTTTCGTTTGCCGAATAGTGGAGACAAAGCACGGTGCAGATATTTTTTCAGTGTTTTCTCTGTAAGCGTACTGTACTTTCTGCGACTGACACGTAAGTTTTATGAGGCGTGTGTAGAGCGCAGAACTTGGCACTGTGGTTTTCTTGCCACTTGGCTGGGTACCGCACATTGCTTGGATTATCACACCAAGCGGGCATCTCTAACGGCCGGAAATATCTCTTGGCAAGTACGTTCGCAGCACAGAGAGGAAGTGGCTTTTAATGCCTCTCGTAAACAATTCAGAGAGAGAAAGAAAGAACAACGTACCGACAGCCATTCGTTTCTTGTCCTGCTCAAAGAAAGAAAACACCAACAACTTTCCTGCCGCATCCGCTAAAAAGCGTTGTCCTGCACCGGCCATCTACCAAGTGGTCGCCATGTTCGAACCACACGAGTACGATGCTCAGCTGTAGCTTGTTCGACTTCTACAACTCATAAGACCGGAAACAACACAAAGAGAGAGAGAGAGAGAGAGAGAGAGAGAGATAAATTTAGAGGAAAGGCAGGGAGGTTAACCAAGCTTGGCTCGGTTGGCTACCCTACACTTGGGGTGGGGGAAAAGTAACACAAAGGATTGAGACACGACGTATGTCTTTGGTGAGCACGGTATTTCATCGCAGTGGCAACGAAACAGATGGTCCAGCCGAACACCCATCGTCGTCATAGGTGTCGTAGCGTCAGCTGCTATGCTTAAACAGTAGTTTGGAGTTAGATTTAATACACCGGTTATGTTTATAAAACGTGAACCATCTACGCCCACTCTTTTAACGTGGGCTCAATTACAAGGAATATTTTCACAGCTACAGCATTGTTTGCGTTGCACTCTGGAAAGTCATGAAGCACATCCAATTATTCACTTTTCGAAAACCTTAGGCGCTGAGCACCGCTTGGAGCGTTCTTTTGGAGCGCCATTATCTGGAATGTCCTTTATTGGTAGTCCCGTATATAGTCCAGGGAAAACGCCGAGTAAGACCAAGTCTGAAAGGCGCACGGATGGACCCTATTGCTGCACGCTCATTTTGGTCACGTGGAAGCTAGGCGTACGCAAACTCATCCACGTACGTAAAACTGAACGTTTATATTGACATCTGCAAGCGCATGCTAACGTGCCCGGAACATGAAAGAAACCAGAGCTATCATTCACCCATTAGCCGCCTTTTTTAACGAGGAAAGTATGTCAGCATCTCAGCGGCGAGGGGGTCACTTCAACTGAGAAGAAACTTCACGCATGGCGTCATATCATTTGACCGAAAGATGAGGTGCTTGCTGGCGTTCTCGAGATGTGCCTGTTTTGCTTGTGTAAGTGGTTGCTCTTAGTCACTGGGAAGCCAGCATCAGTTTGCCGGCATCGGTACTGCCGGCACGTCACCGAGCAGCAAGCCGACTCTCCTTTTTCAACAGTCGTGCTTAACCATCCGTAAATATTGGCTTTATAACAGCGGCTGCTATTAGGGTCTACCTGTGCCCACGGAATGGTTTCAGTTGTCCCGAAGAGCGCACAGCAGGTGCATCTGGGGGCTCCCCTCGGAGGCACGTGGACTGGCGGAGTGACGACAGTGAAGCTCGGTGGGTTGCGCCAGGCCGAGAATGGCGAGAGAGAAAGGAACTCTCTCTCGAAGAAGATTGGGAGCGTACTTTCGCTCGGGTGGGCAGAGGGCGTACGTGCTGTGGCATCGATAGAGCTCATGACGGTGAGCGCAAAAAAAAAAAAAGGCCACGAAAAACGAGGAAGTAAGCAACACATGCACTGTGTCGTGTACTTACTTGATTATGGTGTCGTTTTTTTTTCTCTGACCATCATGAGTACGTTGAAACTAGCCCACTTCGCTACATTATGTAGTCCGTAGAGCTAATACAACACGCTCTAAAGAAAAACGCTGGACAGATACAGCGGCAAGCACAAAAGCACCGATATGTTGGTAGATTGTCATAGTTATCGTCGCAATTATTTACAGAAGCGCTAAATATTTCTGGTACTTAGCGCTTACAATGATTCCGGCACTATCAGCCATGAACAAGCATTTGTACAAAATAAAAGCGTGCAAAAAATTTCGGGTGTTTATTTTTCCAATAGCTTCAGGAAAGATACGAAAGCCATTTATGCAGTTTACTGTGCACAAAAAGAGCTTGTCGGCCAGTTTACTAGACGGCGCCACCATATCAGCCGAGTGTGCATGCGCCAACCACCGATTGCACCCTATTGCATCCTGTGCAGATCCCTATTGTCCCGTCGTCTGTGTTTTCTGCCACAACGTACAACGTACCGCTATTACTATCATGTCAGATCAATGGCTGAACTAAAAGAACAGGGGAGGGTAATAAGGGTGATCGCCCCATTCTACAAAGCCTGTGTCAGCTTCTCCCGCACATTAGTGTCTGCCGTCGACAACACTGATTGGGAACAATAAGCTGGTCAAATCAACAGTATTTATGCTGTGATGAAGCTTTTGTGGTGATTGTAATTATAATAAAAATAGGCGTCAGGACACCCCCTCCGCTCTCCAGTTTTACTAGCTACACCACCACCACCCTACCAAAATAAACAACTGTTTTAATGCGATATCGTCAGAGAACTCGATAGGCAGAAATTCTGACGTTGGCGTCGCTGTTGGCGTGGGCGTCGTTGGTTGTGAGCGAAAAAATCATCTTGGCGGTGATCGAAAAACAGAGAACGATGAAAATAAAATAAATCACGGAAATTTCGGGGTCCGAGTGAGGATTGAAGCCAGGCCGTCTGCGTGGAAAGATGATGTACATTTATTTTTCAGTACCTTAATTCTCAATTGTGCACGAATTTACGCACTACTGAAACATGTCACACATGCAACTCGTGATGCAATGCAATGCATTTTATTTTGATTAATTTTTTAAAAATTTCTCTCTGGTTCTCGAATACAGAGTGTAACGCATCGAACATTACCTTATCTTCAAAGTAACCTGAGGTTATCACAGAAGTCATAGAACCAAAGAAAAGTAATCGCAGCTCGAAGCGCTGCTTACATCACTCTAGCACGAAAAGAGAGAGAGAGAGAGAGAGAGAGAGAGAAAGGAAGCAGCGCGAGTATTCCACACGCAAGACGAGGCGCGCTTATCTCAGTAAGAAATCCAACGGCATAGGTCAAACCATCGGTCAGCGTAACACCCACTCCACAGAAACGCACTTGCATTCGGGCCCATAAGTTGTGCATGCAGTGAAGTACAGTTTGTTCACAGCTACATCCATAGTCTCTGTAAATCTTCATACATGCACAAAATAACGCAAAAGCAAACACGACTGACGCACACCGCCGCACATACTAGATCGGTGACCTAACTAACATTGCAGAAACAGAAGCAGCTGCACAGATGGATACAAGATTCGCACTTGTATGGAAGATTGGATGGATGAATGGATAGGTTGGATGGATACAAGATTCACAAGAGCTTGGGAGGAATTAGGTTAGATGGTTATCGTTGCCAATCTATTACGCAAAGTTTTGGAAACACTCATAACTGCTGAAGCAATGTCAATACCGCACGACTTTAAGCAATGCTTTCCTCATTGCAATGAGAGATGGTGCGCGCAGTCTCGAGCTCGAATTTCGCCCGTGCATGTCTCTGCATGCATTGAAGAAACGACGTGCGATCTGCTGCTTGCTGAGAAAACAGGCATTTCAAAGTCCACTTTATAGCGGGATTTAAAGTTCTATGACAGTTGTATTCTTATTGAACTTAACTTCTTCAATCAGTATTGCTGAACGGCGAATATATTATATTCGTAAACAACACAAATAAAAAAAACGCTTTAAAGTGTCTTAAGAAGACCTCCTTATAGCAGGATTTTCTGTCTTGATAAAACTTGTTCTGCAGATGACTTCTTTAATCTAGAATTTTGGCGGCTTAGACGACATATCCCTTAATAAGACGGATTATATCTCTTTCGAGCGAGCAGGGGGCGGGGTGGCGGTGACAGCAGATGCAGTAGTACAATGGAACACTTCTATCACCACATAGCAAAACGGATGACGAACACTGACAAAACACAGAAATACACAGAAGAAACTTGCAAAAAAGAGAAACGCAATATCCTTACTAAAGATTTATGAGATTTAATCTCGATGATTCTCACGGAGTGGAGCTGACTATTTCGTTTCTGGGCTCTTCCCTTTTGAAGGTGATCGAACCACTGCAACAACGATGCCCTTTCCTTTCGTTGGTGTGGTGTATCGTTTTCTGAGGCTGCTGCGGCTTATCATGTGTCCTTTTGCGAAACTTCTAGGATTATCGCGTGTCTTCTGAATTACTTACGGGCGACGGTGCGACGCAAGCGTCATGCACTCTCCAACAGCACCTATAATTTACAGCCACAGTGAGCGAAGAAAGGCGTAATCTAACGCTTTCGTGAGTGGCGCCTCGAATCGCAGCCAAGGGCAATGCGGGTCGGGGAATATCACCTCGATGGACTGGCCCCTTCACCTGCCGTCATAATGTAGGGCGCGGTCTCTCTGGAGGGGCGATCGCGCGGGCATTGCACTCTTCCTGGTCCTTTTGCCACTTTGTGCTTCCGCGCTTCAGTGTTTTCACATGGCCTCGCTGTCTCACCACCGAATTCGTACGAAATAAAAAGCAGGACCTGCCGTGCACGGACAGCCCCCTTGCGGCAGACTGGGCCGTCGGGCTGCGAAGAGAATTTTCAGTTTGTCAGTAGGCTTCCCAGTCAATACGTTTTGTTTTCTTTTTACGGATTATGGCCGAATTATGGATGGAAAAATAATGCTGATGTATATTTCGCATCTTTGAATGAGATACAAAGCATACAAAGAGCGAATTTAGACGTATTCATTGGTAATATATGATATGATACTTGAACGGCTAAATGTGGTAATTTCGTGCATTTGGGATTTTGTGAATTTTCGCAGTAATGTTGTATGTGTATGCATATTAATTTGTTTGCTTATTGTTTGCACCGTTTTGTATACCTTTGCCACGTAGGGTTGCCGAATCTCTGCACACTGGTTTTATTTCCTTGTATGTGCTTGTGTGGAATTCACACATGTGTAGTATATGCCATAGTTTGGGACCTCCCCTCTTTTTTTTTTCGCGCACCAAACATTTCGCACATGATTAATAAAGTTCAATTAGCAACCTTGGTAGTGGTAAGTGATGATGCACAATATAACCACAGAAGCACGAAGCAGATATTGCAGCGCAATAAAAGCTTTACTTTATTTATTTCATTTATTTCAGCTCTTTATTTCAGACAAATGTATGTCTCGGATACAAGGGCAAAAGGCAGATGTCCTCTGCCTGACGGGACCCAAGTACCCGAAAGCACCACTCAGAGCATGGTCAAAGAAATACAATATAACACACTAATAATGCATGCGTAACATTGTTTTTGTACAGAGTAAATGGAGTACATACTTGTACAGCAATAAAGAAAGAGTCATAACACTGCAAATAACGAAACCAGAGAAACATATGACTGCTATATACAGAACTTATCAATCTTGACTGCTGGTCCAAAGCATTGACTTATATACTATCATTAACACAAAGTACATTTACGATATTGTTTTAAGAGAACACTTGCGCAACAGAATTTTATTTTCTGTCGCGCAATTCGTCACCGAACCTAATCAATGCGCACTGTGTTATGCACAAAGCGTAGAGCTTGCCACATCAATGTATTAAAAGCTTGAGTTACGTTGAAACTACAGAAGGGATCACTGTCGGTGCTCGCTGTTGTCAAAATAATGTATAAGTCCTTTTACCGCCCCTAGATGACGACGCGATCTCTGTGAACCAAGATCGCTGTGAGAAGGAGGTGTGAGAGATACAAGATCTGAGAGCTCGGGCAAGTGCTTTGGTATTGCAGTGGGAAGAGCAGACAGCACCTATCGTCAGTGACCTAGAGGTCACGGGCCCGACTCCCAGGTCATCGAAATCTCCAAAACGCTTTCTCACGGCTTTTCTTTGTGAGCTGTTCATGTGCACCTCGTCAGCGTGACTTCCACGACAGAACTGCGCCAGTGAAGTTCTGGTCATGCCTGGCATTATACGTTTTCGTGAGAAAAAAAAAACTGTCCAAAAATCTCAGCATACGCATGCTATTTTCCAGCCAACCAGTCTTTTTTTTCCTTTTTTTTTTTGACGTAGAAAATCACAGTCAGAGTGCGGTGGTAGACCACGTGGTTTGAAGCCTTACGTTCCAGAATACCAGGAGAATAAACATGCTGACAACAAAAAGGGTGCGAGAATGATGAGAGAAAAAGATAGACGAAGAAGCTCCTGAAATTGCATCAAATACTGTGACGAGTAGCGGTGAAGACTCTAGCCCAAGGAGGTTATATTAAAACTTCTGGAGTGGCGGAGAGGCTCCGCAGCTGAAGCCGACACCGCCATATTGATCAGGGCAGAAAACGGATGGGCGCATTTTAGCGTGCGTGGCTTTCGTGTTGATGTAGTGCTAGTAACGTTGCGTATCATGCCTCTAATTGAACAAGACGCTTCTGAACACGTCTGTGATCACATTTTGAGACAACGATGTTGGGCTCTTGGGTAGTATTTGGCTGCACGAATCGTGTGAGGTGGACACTGGGCTCAGCTTTCGATGTTTAAGTAGGCATGCTTCGCTCATTCGCTTATTCTCCCATATTTTAGCGACTATGCGACTGCATTCATAAATTTTCTTTTGGCGTCCGGGGGCACAATGACACTAAGAATAATTTTTTGCAGGCTCTATGTTTTTGTAGTAATGTTTGTAGGCTATATATATATATATATATATATATATAGAGTCCAATCCGGGTCCGCTGCGTTCCAACCCAGCATTCTACCACTGAGCCGCGCCAGCGCTGGAAATTGTTTCTAAACTGGTTTTAGGCAGGCTTGATGTCTGGAAACGAGTCGCATTAATATGAGTAATAAAGCGTTTTAGACCATCAAGGAACAGCGAGGCGTCACACAATGCGAATTTCTTGACGACTTGGTCGTCCAACGCTTCCATCCATTAAAAAACTTATTCTTGATCACCTATTAACTGTGGTGCATAACCACTTCACGCATATTTCTTCATCGTCATCAGCCACTGCATAAAAAGATGCACTAAACTTCAAACAAGTGTGTAGCGAATACCGCGTACGATTCTCCAATGAATGACGAAGGATAGCATAGTGAATGCTGGCCTACTACAGAAAATTTGAGATTATTTATGGCACTGTGGGTACCCAGCAGTGCTCTTGTAGCATCCCAAAGAGTTTTTAGAGAAGGCTTTGAAAGACCACTCTCCCAGCTTTCGCTGTGACTGTTCTGCTCGTTTCTTGCAGGTCTGGCGTGTTCTTTTTTTTTTACACGCTTGAAACGCCAAATGTCCAAGAAAAATTAAAGCAGATGTGCATTAAAGTCCTTTCCACATTCGTTCGCCTACTAAAAATAATAAACAGGTGCTTTAGTAGCAATAACGAAACGCACGGCAAGCATCACGGCGCTTCAAAACAGGCGTCGCCTCCTTCTGCCCTGAGCAATATGGCCGCCGCGGCTTCACTTCGAGACATGGGCGGGTATGCGGGACCGCCACTCCAGAAGATTTAGTATAACCTCCTTGCTCTAGCCTCACCCCGGAACTAGGCCAGAGTTCGCCAAAAGGCTAAGTTGCCAACAAGAACTCAGCCGTATATGAACCAAGTGTGACCTACTCAGAAAAACAGAGAGGTAGCATGGGAATAATAATGATAATAATAATAATAATAATAATAATAATAATAATAATAATTTTACGCCCTACATTCACGGTATGATTATGAGAGATGTCTAGTAGAGGACTCTGGACACGAAACCACCTGGGGCTCTTTATAGTGCACCTAAATCCAAGTGCGCGGGCCTCTCAAACAATTGTGCCCTAAACGCAAATGCAGCTGCCACAGCCGGAAATAAATCCATCGACCTCGGGTCAGCACTCGAGCCACATAAACTCCATAACCACCGTGGCGGGTGACAAGCGGACACGTCCTCCAAGCTGCTTCCTGGGTGGCGCTGGTCCATGCAGGCAAGTCACAAATTCTGTTTCAATAAAGTTATACTACTGTTCCAGTACTATCAACATAGTAAGCGCGAGTGTTAATCTCACACTCTTATTTATCTCTTGCATTTGAGTCACTTACTCTTGTTTCACTCACTGCGGTTTCGCAATTGCACCCGATCTCTCCGTTGCGTAATTCTGCCGTGTCGTCCTATAGATGGGTCACATTATCTACAAAGTTATAGATCCTCTCTTTCACCTCCTCTGTAAAGATGAATTACGGGAGCCCAGTGTTTTTTCAGGCGCTTGAGCCGCTTCGTTCTCGTAGGTCGTAGCTATTCTTCAGAATTATAACGTGGAATTCATCTACAGCGACTCCAGGCCGGCCATCAAAGCCTTCGAACGCGGAGTCATCTTCGACCAGGCGCTACGTATCTTGCGCAAAGCAGACCCGAGTGCCCTGAAGCACCATACTGTCATCTGGTTCCCCGCCCATCTCGGCCAGGTGCCGGGTGCCCTATCCAACCTCAACGAGATCGCCCATGATGCAGCGCGCGCACTTACCGACCGCACCGCCACAGGGCAACCCCATCTTGCTGGGTTGGATACCAGTCGGGATGCACCAATTACGTACAATGAAATAACAAAGCACTTTTACCTGGAACGCCACATTTTTCCACCCCCACATCCGAAACTTAACCGACCGCAGGCATTAACCCTACGCCTATTACAGACACACACGCACCCAAACCTTGCCATACTTCACGTTTATTATCCTGATGCTTACCCCAGCAACACAGGCCCATCATGTGGACACACAACGACACTCGCATACATGCTCTGGGAATGTATAGAACAACTCCTCCCGACTCTACCTCAAGCAAGTGGGAGAGGTCCCTCAGGAGCTCACTTCTGGCCGACCAGAAATGGGCTGTCCAGCAGGCCCACGAAGCGGCCGCCAGGTACTCCCTGTCGGTCCCTACGTGGGAGACGCCCGCTACGCGCTAAGCGCGTTCTGCAGGACTGAAATAAAGTTTTTTCATTCCATTCCACAGACGTTAACCAGTTCCCACCATACACTGCGGGAAGCGTGTAGAAAGATCTACAGAGCTGTCATCCAACATGTGTGATGATGAGTACCGACGAATTAAGTTTTTGCTAAAAAAAGACGCACATTGTCCTCGCAGTCGTTTCGAGTGTCATTAGCTGGTCCAGTGCAGAATGTACGGTGAGAAGTGTTGGACTTTACAAATAGGACGGTACCACCACACGCCAAGCGAAGGAGTGCGAAATGTATTGTTACCGTCTTACGACACGAACAAAGTTGCAAGACGTCAATTGCGTATGCGTTACCAGTACACGAGGACAGCTGCGCCAGCCCAACGAAGCCTCGGACGTTTGCATAGGTTCTATTGCAAACGCAGGAACCAAAAACTAATCGTTCAGCTCGAAACGTTGGTTTATGCTAGTAACTTATCTATGCGACGTCCTTTAATTACGTATTGAAGGGCAACAGCGCGAAAGACGAGAGACTGAGCAAAGATGGACGCATACATTGTACGTGTCCTTCATTGCCTGATGTCTCGTCTTTCGCGCTGTTCCCTTCTAATATGTCGCACCAATACGCCCCAGCAAACACTTTAGCCTTAATGACAAAGACAAGTATGGGACGGACACCTTCCTGCATGTATCCGAGCTTGACGAGCGACAGCACTGACGGACTATTAGAGCTAAACATCGACAACGCTTATCTGCTCAAAATGACCGAATAATGTTCTATCCATCGCTTGAATTTGATGGCTCACGTCATGGCTCGCGTGTCTGCACGCTGTCTTCTACAACGTCGTCCCCGTCCGGAAGCTCGTTTGATGTCTTTACTTTGCGACGATGAGGAGTTTTTTAGAAGCTGCCGGTGTAATGGCTCGGGAACAGAACGGAAGAAGCGCAGGTTGTACGCCTGAGCGATAAACTAATCGTCGTTTGATGCTTCACAAAGCCGTGCTTTGCAAGTGTAGTTGCATGCCCGAAAGGACGGAGGCAGTGTCTTCCGCTTTTAAAGCTACGGAAAGAGAAAACTCTTGATCGAAAGGCAGGTAATTTAGCCGGCGTATACTAATCGCGGAATGGCTACTCTGCGTGGGAAAACTGTTATCGATGTGTTCCGAGGATGGACACAGGCGTGAACACAATGAAGCAAACAATAATTTCGCTGCTTCAATGATAGCTCAACTAGTGCAGTTCTTTACTTATGAAAGAGCTGGTGCACACCGAGAAATGCAGGAAATAAGGGCACTCATCCTTGCCTGCAATGTAGATGAGATGAAAACGTAACTGCAAGCTAGGAATTCCACAACCTTCTACTTACAGAACAGACACGAATCGAACTGATGAGAATCGCTGGAGCGCATTATATTGAAGCAAAAATACGCGTATATTAAAAAAAAATTGGTGTAGACGGGAGTTGGTACGTTACGAGATCGTAGATTACCCAGTTGTGTATGCTGTGCAGCGGGTCTACGCGCACTGATGTATGGAGAACTTGAGACGTGTATATTCAACCTCTGCCGTTTGAGACTGGTTTGTAGAAAATAAAGTCGGCAAGTAGGTTGTTAAAACGCTTTTCTGATTTTCAGGTAAAATTCAGGTCACCGCGAGAAGGAAGACGAAGCGGACGAAATAGAGTGATATTTTTCTTCTCGAAATTCTGTACCAGCAACAAATTTGTTAAATTCGCCTTACTGTTGACCATGACGTCCAGACAGGCACAAATGATCGCCAAAAAGAGCCGATAAGAGAACATCCCGATTACAAATATCCAATAGCGTTTATTGGTAGTGGTAATTCTGTGACATTACTCAGATTGCACGTTACGAGGCTTCAGAACCATCGCAGTTTGGGACTCTAAAATTGCGACAGTTGCCCGCACTGTCGAGCGGCTGAGGAGCATCCTTAAACGATTCGCCAGAGGCACGCCAGTCGTTATTTTGCGCACACGCACTGAGCTGCTTTGAAGTATCTGCACGCGGCGAACCTAAATATGTGCTCCGAAGAGCTTATCACTCGCTTTCAAACTCTCGCATCGTGCCCGTAAGCAACGTTACAGCAGCGAAACCTCGACGATGACTGTTTCACTCAAACGGAGCGTGCAAAGTACGTGTGAAAAGCTCAGCGACTGCTCATTCGTAACGAGTGCTTTCCGAAATG